>NW_028162927.1:0-12619 GCF_964263955.1 Coregonus lavaretus | reverse complement strand
ATCAGGGAGCTGAGGGGAAGGGGATCAGGGAGCTGAGGGAGGGGGTGGTGGATCAGGGAGCTGAGGGGAGGGGGCTCAGGGAGCTGAGGGGAAGGGGATCAGGGAGCTGAGGGGAGGGGGATCAGGGATCTGAGGGGAAGGGGATCAGGGAGCTGAGGGGGAGGGGGGATCAGGGAGCTGAGGGGAGGGGTGGTGGATCAGGGAGCTGAGGGGTGGGGGATCAGGGAGCTGAGGGGAGGGGAGGTGGATCAGGGATCTGAGGGGAGGGGGATCAGGGAGCTGAGGGGAGGGGGATCAGGGAGCTGAGGGGAGGGGTGGTGGATCAGGGAGCTGAGGGGAGGGGGATCAGGGAGCTGAGGGAGGGGGCTCAGGGAGCTGAGGGGAAGGGGATCAGGGAGCTGAGGGGAGGGGATCAGGGAGCTGAGGGGAGGGGGATCAGGGAGCTGAGGGGAGGGGGATCAGGGACCTGAGGGAGGGGGATCAGGGAGCTGAGGGGAGGGGGATCAGGGAGCTGAGGGGAGGGGTGGTGGATCAGGGAGCTGAGGGGTGGGGGATCAGGGAGCTGAGGGGAAGGGGATCAGGGAGCTGAGGGGAGGGGTGGTGGATCAGGGAGCTGAGGGGAGGGGGCTCAGGGAGCTGAGGGGAAGGGGATCAGGGAGCTGAGGGGAAGGGAATCAGGGAGCTGAGGGGAGGGGGATCAGGGAGCTGAGGGGAGGGGGGATCAGGGAGCTGAGGGGTGGGAGATCAGGGAGCTGAGGGGTGGGGGATCAGGGAGCTGAGGGGAGGGGGATGAGGGAGCTGAGGGGTGGGGGATCAGGGAGCTGAGGGGAGGGGGATCAGGGAGCTGAGGGGAAGGGGATCAGGGAGCTGAGGGGAGGGGGATCAGGGAGCTGAGGGAGGGGATCAGGGAGCTGAGGGGTGGGGGATCAGGCAGCTGAGGGGTGGGGGATAAGGGAGCTGAGGGGTGGGGGATCAGGGAGCTGAGGGGAGGGGTGGTGGATCAGGGAGCTGAGGGGAGGGGGCTCAGGGAGCTGAGGGGAGGGATCAGGGAGCTGAGGGGAGGGGGATCAGGGAGCTGAGGGGGGGTGGTGGATCAGGGAGCTGAGGGGAGGGGGATCAGGGAGCTGAGGGGAGGGGGCTCAGGGAGCTGAGGGGAAGGGGATCAGGGAGCTGAAGGGAGGGGAGGTGGATCAGGGAGCTGAGGGGAGGGGGATCAGGGAGCTGAGGGGAGGGGGGATCAGGGAGCTGAGGGGAGGGGTGGTGGATCAGGGAGCTGAGGGGAGGGGGATCAGGGAGCTGAGGGGAGGGGGCTCAGGGAGCTGAGGGGAAGGGGATCAGGGAGCTGAGGGGAGGGGGATCAGGGAGCTGAGGGGAGGGGGATCAGGGAGCTGATGGGAGGGGGATCAGGGAGCTGAGGGGAGGGGGATCAGGGAGCTGAGGGGAGGGGGATCAGGGAGCTGAGGGGAGGGGTGGTGGATCAGGGAGCTGAGGGGTGGGGGATCAGGGAGCTGAGGGGTGGGGGATCAGGGAGCTGAGGGGAGGGGAGGGGATCAGGGAGCTGAGGGGAGGGGAGGGGGCTCAGGGAGCTGAGGGGAAGGGGATCAGGGAGCTGAGGGAGGGGGATCAGGGAGCTGAGGGGGGGGTGGTGGATCAGGGAGCTGAGGGGAGGGGGATCAGGGAGCTGAGGGGAGGGGGCTCAGGGAGCTGAGGGGAAGGGGATCAGGGAGCTGAAGGGAGGGGAGGTGGATCAGGGAGCTGAGGGGATGGGGATCAGGGAGCTGAGGGGAGGAGGATCAGGGAGCTGAGGGGAGGGGTGGTGGATCAGGGAGCTGAGGGGTGGGGGATCAGGGAGCTGAGGGGAGGGGGATCAGGGAGCTGAGGGGAGGGGGATCAGGGAGATGAGGGGAGGGGGATCAGGGAGCTGATGGGAGGGGGATCAGGGAGCTGAGGGGAGGGGGATCAGGGAGCTGAGGGGAGGGGGATCAGGGAGCTGAGGGGAGGGGTGGTGGATCAGGGAGCTGAGGGGTGGGGGATCAGGGAGCTGAGGGGTGGGGGATCAGGGAGCTGAGGGGAGGGGAGGGGGATCAGGGAGCTGAGGGGAGGGGAGGGGGCTCAGGGAGCTGAGGGGAAGGGGATCAGGGAGCTGAGGGGAGGGGGATCAGGGAGCTGAGGGGGGGGTGGTGGATCAGGGAGCTGAGGGGAGGGGGATCAGGGAGCTGAGGGGAGGGGGCTCAGGGAGCTGAGGGGAAGGGGATCAGGGAGCTGAAGGGAGGGGAGGTGGATCAGGGAGCTGAGGGGAGGGGGATCAGGGAGCTGAGGGGAGGGGGATCAGGGAGCTGAGGGGAGGGGTGGTGGATCAGGGAGCTGAGGGGAGGGGGATCAGGGAGCTGAGGGGAGGGGGCTCAGGGAGCTGAGGGGAAGGGGATCAGGGAGCTGAGGGGAGGGGGATCAGGGAGCTGAGGGGAGGGGTATCAGGGAGCTGATGGGAGGGGGATCAGGGAGCTGAGGGGAGGGGGATCAGGGAGCTGAGGGGAGGGGGATCAGGGAGCTGAGGGGAGGGGGATCAGGGAGCTGAGGGGAGGGGGATCAGGGAGCTGAGGGGAAGGGGATCAGGGAGCTGAGGGGAGGGGGATCAGGGAGCTGAGGGGAGGGGTGGTGGATCAGGGAGCTGAGGGGTGGGGGATCAGGGAGCTGAGGGGTGGGGGATCAGGGAGCTGAGGGGAGGGGGATCAGGGAGCTGAGGGGAGGGGGATCAGGGAGCTGAGGGGTGGGGGATCAGGGAGCTGAGGGGAGGGGGATCAGGGAGCTGAGGGGAGGGGTATCAGGGAGCTGAGGGGAGGGGGATCAGGGAGCTGAGGGGAGGGGGATCAGGGAGCTGAGGGGTGGGGGATCAGGGAGCTGAGGGGAGGGGGATCAGGGAGCTGAGGGGTGGGGGATCAGGGAGCTGAGGGGAGGGGTATCAGGGAGCTGAGGGGAGGGGGATCAGGGAGCTGAGGGGAGGGGGATCAGGGAGCTGAGGGGTGGGGGATCAGGGAGCTGAGGGGAGGGGGATCAGGGAGCTGAGGGGAAGGGGCTCAGGGAGCTGAGGGGTGGGGGATCAGGGAGCTGAGGGGAGGGGTGGTGGATCAGGGAGCTGAGGGGAGGGGGATCAGGGAGCTGAGGGGAGGGGGGTCAGGGAGCTGAGGGGAGGGGGATCAGGGAACTGAGGGGTGGGGGATCAGGATGCTGAGGGGAGGGGTGGTGGATCAGGGAGCTGAGGGGAGGGGGATAAGGGAGCTGAGGGGAGGGGGGGTCAGGGAGCTGAGGGGAGGGGGATCAGGGAGCTGAGGGGAGGGGGATCAGGGAGCTGAGGGGAGGGGGATCAGTGAGCTAAGGGGAGTGGAGGGGAATCAGGGAGCTGAGGTGAGGGGGGTCAGGGTGCTGAGGGGAAGGGAGGGGGATCAGGGAGCTGAGGGGAGGGGGATCAGGGAGCTGAGGGGAGGGGGTTCAGGGAGCTGAGGGTTGGGGGATCAGGGAGCTGAGGGGAGGGGAGGGGAGGGGAGGGGGATCAGGGAGCTGAGGGGAGGGGGGTCAGGGAGCTGAGGGTTGGGGGATCAGGGAGATGAGGGGTGGGGGATCAGGGGGCTGAGGGGAGGGGGGTCAGGGAGCTAAGGGGAGGGGAGGGGAGGGGGATCAGGGAGCTGAGGGGAGGGGAGGGGGATCAGGGAGCTGAGGGGAGGGGGGTCAGGGAGCTAAGGGGAGGGGAGGGGAGGGGTGGTGGATCAGGGAGCTGAGGGGAGGGGGGTCAGGGAGCTGAGGGGAGGGGAGGGGAGGGGGATCAGGGAGATAAGGGGTGGGTAGCTTAAACCTTAGACTGAGCAGCTTTTTTGAGAATTCTGGTCTGGCCAGTCGGTGAAACGGGTGCAGTACCAGATGTTGATCCATAGGGTGCAACAGGACAAAGGCAAACTGAACCCCCCTAAATAATACAATTTAAAAACCTGAACCAACACTTGCAGTTAACAAGGAGGAGATTCTCAGGAGAACCAAGTGCCTGAAGGGAACCAAAATCGTCATCAATGAAGACTTCTCCAAAAAGGTACGCCTCAAAAGAAAGGAACTGCTGCCACGACTAATTGAAGAACGAAAGAAAGGTAACCAGACATCCCTGAAGTACGATCAGCTGGTCGTTCATCCCCCTCTCACACACACACACACACACACACACACACACACACACACACACACACACACACACACACACATATTTACTCTACGTTGTTCATGTGTTTCACCTAACCTCATGACCCATGACCCATGAACCCATGAAAAACACACATTTCTCCAAATGTCAACCCTTTGAAGTCTTCAGTGGTGTTCCATAGGAAGTGCACCCTTATATATAAAACTAACCCAAATGTATGGTTGTATTGGACATGTGAGGCACGCACTTCTATGTTTCCCTTCCCCTCTCTGGATGATTCCGACTGTGTATCTCTCTTAGATGGGCAGGATATCAAACTTTAGATATTAACGAAGCAAAACATCTGTGACGAGGTGTGAAAGGAGGAGTCAGGCACAGGAGGTAAAATACAGAAGTCCTGAGTTGATTCCGTTTACATAAATCAAACGCCCAAAGCGTCAAAACGAAACTATTACAAGGGAAAACATCCACCTTGGCATAAACACAGTGAATAGTAGCTCAACCAAGCTACACGCTCTCACAACAAAACAATCACTCACAAAGACAAGGGGAACAGAGGGAACACTTATACACATACTAATTAGGGGAATGAGCACCAGGTGTGTGTGATTGACAAGACATGACAAGTGGAGTGATGAGAACGGGATCGGCAGTAGCTAGTACTCCGGTGACGACGAACGCCGAAGCCTGCCCGAACCAGGAGGGGGGGGGGGCAGCCTCGGCGGAAGTCGTGACAACAATAGATATGATTGTGTTGATCCAGATTCACATTTCCTGACATTTACCTGAAATAAGTAATCACTTGTGATTACTATAATGTGAAAGTGCTATACAGGTTGGTAAAATGCTTATCTAATTCCAAGACCAGCTTATTTTCTACCTTTAATTTGAACGTTCGCAGTCTTCCTAAAAATCATGATCACCTTGTTCATTTATCTGTCTTCTCTCAGTCATGAATGTTCAGAAACATGAAGAGACAGCCGTGCTTTATGACATGTCTCCTTATAATGCTGTTCTCCACTGTAGTGTCTATTTTTGTTCATAAAGGTTTTCAATTCTTTGTAAGAGAGGACCTCGCACTTACATCTGATAACATTGATGTTGAATCTCTTTTCATAGAAATTCCTTCCTGTTCATTTTTTGGTGGTAAACAAGTGGTAATTGGATTCATCGATCGGCCACCCGATTCTGACATCGGTAGTTTCATTGATATCCTTGCATTAACCTTGGATTTGATTAATAATGAAGATAATACTTTTCTATTGGGTGATTACATCAAATGTATTTAAAAGTGAGAACCACTAACTGACATTGACTTTTTAAATACTTTATACTCCAGCTATCTATAAGACTGACCAGTTTATCTGCCACCCATATTTATTTTATTTTTTTACCAATTCTTTGAATAATGTGACTAATACAGCTATACTTCATACTGACATTTCTGACCACTTTCCAATTTTCCACTTCTCTTCGGCAGCTGGAAATGACCAGATGGGAATGATTAGTAGCATTAAATGCCGAAAATTTAACAAAAGTAATTGTGAGCGCTTTAAGATGTTGATTGATATTTCATGGGAAAAATGTTTATAAATCAGGCCGATGTGGAGTCTGCTTCCCAGACTTTTCTCACATCGTTCAACTCTGTATTTCCCCACTGCTTTCCCTTAGTTAAACCAGAGAACAGCAGAAGGGTTCTGGAAACCTTGGTTTACAACCGGTCTAAAAGAATCCTCAGTAAAAAAAAAAAAACTAGTTGCACTGTATAAAAGGTTTCTCCCATGCATTCTGCAAATTACAATAAGTATAAGAACAAATGTACTCACCTACTTCGGATATATTTTAGTAACACATTCCAAGAATCCTTAAATAATATAAAGTGAACTTGTAAAATCCTCAGTCAACTGTTGCATAAGAGAAAGGCATCTCCAACTATCCCATCTCAATGTATTGTTGGAAATAAGACCTATAGGGATCCTGATGTTATTTCTTGTGAATTTAATAACTTAGTTTGTGAATGTGGGTTCCTCTCTGTCAAAGAAAATAGAGAAAACTGATGGAAATCCCTTGGATTACATTAAGGGACATTCTGCTTCAGTTTGATCCTCCTGATGTGATGGAGGTGACGGAGGTGACGGAGGTCATCGGTAACTTAAAGATATCAGCAGCAAGTCATGATGACATTGGTGCCTCTTCGGTGAAATCAGTGTATTCCTCGATCACCGAGCCTCTAATGTATATCTTCACCAAATCAATGCAAACTGGTATTGTTCCTAAAGATATGAAAATTGCCAAAGTTATCCCCCTCTATAAATCTGGGGATCCAAGATCTTTTACAAATGATCGCCCAGTATCTGTACTACCGTGTTTTTCTAAAATCCTAGAAAAATGGGTGTAGAAGAGACTGTTGAAACATTTAAATCAACACTGTATTCTACATGAGCACCAATATGGTTTCAACACTGTATTCTATATGAGCACCAATATAGTTTCAGCACTGTATTCTATATGAGCACCAGTATGGTTTCAACACTGTATTCTAAATGAGCACCAATATGGTTCCAACACTGTATTCTATATGAGCACCAATATGGTTTCAACACTGTATTCTATATGAGTATCAATATGGTTTCAACACTGTATTCTATATGAGCACCAATATGGTTTCAACACTGTATTCTATATGAGTATCAATATGGTTTCAACACTGTATTCTATATGAGCACCAATATGGTTTTAACACTGTATTCTATATGAGTATCAATATGGTTTCAACACTGTATTCTATATGAGCACCAATATGGTTTTAACACTGTATTCTATATGAGCACCAATATGGTTTCAACACTGTATTCTATATGAGCACCAATATGGTTTCAAAACTGTATTCTATATGAGCACCAATATGGTTTTAACACTGTATTCTATATGAGTATCAATATGGTTTCAACACTGTATTCTATATGAGCACCAATATGGTTTCAAAACTGTATTCTATATGAGCACCAATATGGTTTTAACACTGTATTCTATATGAGCACCAATATGGTTTTAACACTGTATTCTATATGAGTATCAATATGGTTTTAACACTGTATTCTATATGAGTATCAATATGGTTTCAACACTGTATTCTATATGAGCACCAATATGGTTTCAACACTGTATTCTATATGAGTATCAATATGGTTTCAACACTGTATTCTATATGAGCACCAATATGGTTTCAACACTGTATTCTATATGAGCACCAATATGGTTTCAACACTGTATTCTATATGAGTATCAATATGGTTTTAACACTGTATTCTATATGAGCACCAATATGGTTTTAACACTGTATTCTATATGAGCACCAATATGGTTTCAACACTGTATTCTATATGAGCATCAATATGGTTTCAACACTGTATTTTACATGAGCACCAATATGGTTTCAACACTGTATTCTATATGAGCACCAATATGGTTTCAACACTGTATTCTATATGAGCACCAGTATGGTTTTAACACTGTATTCTATATGAGCACCAATATGGTTTTAACACTGTATTCTATATGAGCACCAATATGGTTTCAACACTGTATTCTATATGAGCATCAATATGGTTTCAACACTGTATTTTACATGAGCACCAATATGGTTTCAACACTGTATTCTATATGAGCACCAATATAGTTTCAGCACTGTATTCTATATGAGCACCAATATGGTTTCAACACTGTATTCTATATGAGCACCAATATGGTTTCAACACTGTATTCTATATGAGCACCAATATGGTTTCAACACTGTATTCTATATGAGCACCAGTATGGTTTTTATAAAAACTACTCCACAGATATGGCTCTTTTGCAACTTGTGGATAAAATATTTACAGCCCCTAACAACAATGAATACGCTCTTAGCATCTTTTTAGATTTATCCAACTTGTTCGACACGGTTGATCATGAAATATTACTTTCTAAATTGCATAATTACGGTTTTCATGATTAAACATATAATTGGTTATATAGTTATGTTAATGACTGAGAACAATTTGTTAATGCAAACGGCTGTGCATCTACCAGGGCCAAGATATCCTGTGGGGTCCCATAGGGTTCGATAATGTGTTATTCCTAATCTACTGTATATCAATGACCTTGCTGCTCTGTCTTCTACTGTACTTCCCATTCTCTCGGCTGACGATACCAATTTGATTTTATCACACAATAATTTTGATTCACTAATTAATGAAGCCAACTCAGGCATGGCTACACTTTCTGAATGGTTCCAGATAAACAAATTCTTTAAATGTTAAATTCAACTTTATTGTATTCACTAGTAAGAATAAGAAATATTGTTTAAAAAATTGCCGGAACCTCTGTGACCGACCTCCTCGATTCGGTCTTATGTAGCAAAATTTGAAATGGTGTTTTTTGCATTGGATAAAAGTAGAGAGTCAGAGCTAGAAAACGATATATCACACACTGCAGTTGAGGAGCAATGGGAAAGTAATTATGCTTTGAAAAGTTGAGAAACTGGTCCTTGAATATTTTGGTGCACCTACTGGAGATCTCTTCTTTGTCTACACCCCATTCAGCATCGTTCACACCCTCTTAAGCCTTAGCCCCACCCATCTCTTTAAGGATTCACATGAGACCATGTGCTAAACAAAGTGATTAGTTTAGTAAACAACCAAAGATTTCAAGACTAAAAGTGGTGAAAGTAGTAGCCTACAATAAGGAAAAACTCCAGGTAAAAATACCCTTTATCTAGTCCTTGGTCTATATCCTAATCTGACTTTGGTGCAGGTCATGTTGTTCTTCATATTACCGTCTCTGGTAAACACACACTATATCAAATAAAATACAAGTTTGTTTGTCACATGCACAGGATACAGAAGGTGTAAACAGTACAGTGAAATAGCAATATCAAAAACAGAAAGTGTCCAGATAAAAATGATGGGGTCATGTGAAGAAAATGCTATACCCAACCCCCAGCTACATCTAGCTAAGTGGATGGGTCACTATTGTCTAGACATGTACACATGTTCATGAAATACAATAGACGGCCGTAATCACCCCAGACACACCTGGCTAACTTGATGGGTCATGTAATCATCTGGCGAAGTGTTTTGTTTAGACATGTAGCTAGCTAGCTAAACAATGAACCGGCTGTAGTATGAATCTGCAGGTAGCTAAAGCTAACCAACCAGGTTCAATGTTAGCTAGCTAACATTAGGCTATAACTAAGAATGGAAAATGTTTTTTCTGATTTCGAATAATATTACTACACAGATCATACACGTAACGTTAGCTAGCGAGCCAGCAAGCAAGCTAACGTTAGCTAGCTAGCTAACAGTAAGCTTTAACTTGCAAGAAACGACTTTCTGACTAAATTAGAATCTTATAACATCTGAAAATGTAGCTAGACTCTTACCCGTATACATGGTTGAACGCTTCATGGCAGACTGGACCATTTAACTCCATTTTGTTTGCTACATCTTGTTTGGCCAGCGTTGTGTCAAGTCACTCCGGTTCACACTGACCGGGGCGTGTGCAGAAAGTAGCAAATCACTTTTTCCAACTGATCTGTCGATTAGCACCTGCTAAATTCAGGGCATCAATGTTGTTATGAAAAGTAGCAAAACCTTTATGGTTCTCGATGGCTAACGTTATATATTTAAAAAATGGCGCGGTAGAAAGGCGTATCAACACATACTGAGCAGCTCACGTTATAAACAGAAGCAGGCTACATGGCAGACCAATCCAAACTCATCTCCCTGCATGTCCAGCCCATCCATTATCTCAGCCAATCATGGCTAGCGGGAAGGTTCCTGTCTTTTTCCGTGGCTAAACCAACTAGACTCGTAATTGAACAATTGTATTTGTATTTACGGTATGGAATACACGTTTATTATTAAGGTACATTACCTATATGACCTCAACGTAAAAAAAAAACGTAAATATTTCCTGAGCCCTCTTATGTCTCCTAGCTATAGGACAGACACTTCAAAACCTTATTCCTTATGATTTATTTTTTAACTGTCTGGTTTGCCATTTATCAATGCATTTTATGGACTATAGTAGTAAAGGCCAAATTCAATATTTTATCAAATCATTTTTTCATATTTTTTGGGGTCCTAAAATTCAAAATCAAATAGCTAAATGATCCATGGTATGACCATCTTAAAACAATTCTCTCTGCTTTGTCTGTCAACACCTCATCAATGTAGTTCTCTTCTCTCTTCTCTGTCTGTCAGCATCTCATCAATGTAGTTCTCGGCACTCTGTCAACATCTCAGTTTTACCGTTACCATGGTTATCACATCATTCTCAACAGCATAGTATTTTCCCTGAAAACGTGTGTGTGTGTGTGTGTGCCACAGGTCTGTGTGTACTGTTCAAAGTTTATTTGAGGTCAGCTGTCAACCAAACTGAAATGGTTGGTGACGCAGTTATAAATACCAAGCTGTAATCAAACACTAGCTAAGAGTGTCTTACCTATTTAATTATGTTGAAATGCATGGAGTGGGCCGTGCCCTGTCATGGTGCTTGCAACGCCTTCGACAGTTGGTTCGATTCCCGGCACCACACATATGTAAAATATATGCACGCATCACTAAGTCGCTTTGGATAAATGCGTCTGCTAAATGGCATATGTTATTATAATATTCTTCTTCCATGCAGCCCTGTCTGAAGAAGAAGATTCTCGTGGCAGGAGCGGAGACAGAGTCAATGCTGGGGCTGTGACTGTCTGCTGTTGAGTATTCATTCATAAAGAGTCTCAGAGTGCTGATTTGGGATCAGTTTAGCCTTTAGATCCAAACTGCTACAGACCTATATCCATCCTGCCCTGCCTTTCGAAAGTATTCGAAAGCCAAGTTAACAAACAGATCATCGACCATTTCGAATACCACCGTACCTTCTCCGCTATGCAATCCGGTTTCCGAGCTGGTCACGGGTGCACTTCAGCCACGCTCAAGGTCCTAAACGATATTATAACCGCGATTGATAATAGACAGTACTGTGCAGCCGTCTTCATCGACCTGGCCAAGGCTTTCGACTCTGTCAACCACCGCATTCTTATTGGCAGACTAAATAGCCTTGGTTTCTCAAATGACTGCCTCGCCTGGTTCACCAACTACTTCTCAGATAGAGTTCAGTGTGTCAAATCGGAGGGCCTGTTGTCTGGACCTATGGCAGTCTCTATGGGGGTGCCACAGGGTTCAATTCTTGGGCCGACACTTTTCTCCGTGTATATCAATGATGTCGCTCTTGCTGCTGGTGACTCTCTGATCCACCTCTACGCAGACGACACCATTTTGTATACATCTGGCCCTTCATTGGACACTGTGTTAACAAACCTCCAAACGAGCTTCAATGCCATACAACACTCCTTCAGTAGCCTCCAACTGCTCTTAAACACTAGTAAAACTAAATGCATGCTTTTCAATCGAACGCTGCTGGCACCCGCCCACCCGACTAGAATCACCACTCTCGACGGGTCTGACCTAGAGTATGTGGACAACTACAAATACCTAGGTGTCTGGTTAGACTGTAAACTCTCCTTCCAGACTCACATAAAGAATCTCCAATCCAAAGTTAAATCTAGAATCGGCTTCCTATTTCGCAACAAAGCCTCCTTCACTCATGCTGCCAAACATGCCCTCGTAAAACTGACTATCCTACCGATCCTTGACTTCGGCGATGTCATTTACAAAATAGCCTCCAACACTCTACTCAGCAAATTGGATGTAGTCTATCACAGTGCCATCCGTTTTGTCTCCAAAGCCCCATACACTACCCACCACTGTGACCTGTACGCTCTTGTTGGCTGGTCCTCACTACATGTTCGTCGTCAAACCCACTGGCTCCAGGCCATCTATAAATCACTGCTAGGCAAATCCCCGCCTTATCTTAGCTCTTTGGTCACCATAGCAGCACCCACCCGTAGTCTGCGCTCCAGCAGGTATATCTCACTGGTCATTCCCAAAGCCAATACCTCCTTTGGCCGCCATTCCTTCCAGTTCTCTGCTGCCAATGACTGGAACGAATTGCAAAAATCTCTGAAGCTGGAGACTCTTATCTCCCTCACTAACTTTAAGCATCAGTTGTCAGAGCACCTTACCGATCACTGCACCTGTACACAGCCCATCTGAAATTAGCCCACCCAACTACCTCATCCCTATATTGTTATTTATTTTGCTCTTTTGCACCCCAGTATCTCTATTTGCACATAATCTCTTGCACATCTAGCATTCCAGTGTTAATACTATTGTAATTATTTTGCACTATAGCCTATTTATTGCCTTACCTCCATAACTTGCTACATTTGCACACACTGTATATATATTTTCTGTTGTATTTTCTGACTTTATGTTTTTTTACCCCATATGTACTCTGTTGTTTTTATTGCACTACTTTGCTTTATCTTGGCCAGGTCGCAGTTGT
>NW_028162928.1:0-13605 GCF_964263955.1 Coregonus lavaretus | reverse complement strand
GATGAATAAAAACATGTTCTGTTTGGTAACCAGCTCTGTACTCCACAGCAGCCTCATAGTGTATTAAACACACTCACACAAAGTAATTCCTCTAAAACAAATGCAAACAGTGCTCTCACATCACAGTTGTAATTTGTTTAAAGGCTGATGTGCTGAATCCTCATAAACAAAATCAATGAACAATCAATAGGTAAACAGGTTACAAAAATGTGCCTACACACACACACACACACACACACACACACACACACACACACACACACACACACACACACACACATTTTCAGGTGTTCTCATACCTCGTCTTCTGTAGTCGACCTGTTTGGTGTGCATGGAGAAAGTCCCCAGCACAATCCCCATCTCAATGTCTAGGTCCTCTTCTCTTCTCAAGACTTTTGATTTCTCTACCTCCGTCCCTGTCTTTCTGAGTTCCTCTCTGTTAGTCTGATCTCTACACCTCTACAGGCAGATCTCAGTTCCTGCTGTTCTCTTACACCAGTGTGTGCTTCTCTCTGCAGTAAAGCATTATCTTTGTTTCAAAATGCTCTTCACTCTTCCTCTCTCCCTCTCTCTCCGACTTGTTTTTCTGCTCCCTGAATCCTCCTCTCTAGTTCCTCCTCCTCTACTTTCTATCTTGTGGATTTTGAGGGATGCATGTATTACACACAGCGATAAGAGGGAGAGATGGGAGTGAGGAGAGGAAGAAAGAGGAGGATATGGATGAAAGTGTCACAAGTCCACAGAGAGTTATACACACACACGCCAAGTCACACACTGTGATTTAAGTGGGACATTTTACATTTGATTACATATTTTGTTCATCTCTCCTTCTCGCCTCAGTTCTTCATTACCCTCTATCTCACACAATCCCTGAAGACTTGAAGGGGACATGAGATGAATTGTTAAACCATTTTTTTGTGATAAATAAATGGGTTTTGCTTTACAGTTTCCCTCTTGAGAACCCTTCATCCCCTCCTATCCCTCATCTGTCATTCATAAAAGTCAACAGCATTAATAAACACAACATACTTGGAAGAATCTGGCCAACATGCTCATTCAAAGGCAGCAAACTAAAGTGTTACATGATAATGAAAAGTTGTGAGTAGATTAATTAACAACACATCCCTGAATTCTCATTTTGTCTCCACAGTGGTAACAGTCTTCACAGAAATAGTTCCCCTACCCTTTGCCTATGACAATTGCCACACACTAGCTATTTTATGGATCTCTCAGGATCACACACTCTCAGTGGCCCTCACACACCGAGGAGAGAGCTGAGCTGAGCTGAGTAGAGATTCAATAAGAGAGTTAATTACAGTCCCCTGGGAGGAGGGTCAAAGGAGGAGTGTTCATCTGTATCATTGACTCGATGTCCCCCTACAGTGATAACAGAGGGATCACCACACACCAGGACAACACAGGGAAGATTGGAGTGCACTGGAATGCACTGAACAATACTTATTATGAGGAAAAACCAATAACATTTGAGACCATGTCTCTTGTTCACTTTTTCACTGTGTCATTGTCCTTGGATGGTGTAATGCTGTGAGAGAGAAAAGGTTATGAGTTGGTAGAGACTATTTAAATGAGGGCAAGAGATAAAGACTGAGAAAGGGGAATAAAGAGACTGATGATCAGATGAGAACATAGCCTCAAAGAGAGGAGGGAGTGGTAGAGATCATGGGGAAAATATGAGACTTTTCTTTCTTCCCTGTCTGTGTGGATGGTACTGTCAGAGGCCAAATGCGTAACAAGCCTTAGTGCTTCTGGGCCTCGATCAACCCCCCTTTAATCTGTCCATACAAGAACTCTCATCCTTTCATCTCTCCATCGCTCTCCTATCGCTCTCATCTTAAGCTTAACATCTCTCCCCCTCCTGCTCTGCCCTCGTTTTCCCTCTCTTCACACTGGGTCCTGACAGAGAAGACGGGGAAACCAACCAGCAGAGATGAGTCAAGAGGAGAGGAGAGAGTCTGTAATTGGTTTTTAATTATGGTACTCTCCATTAGTCTCCACTATTGGATCATGACTCTTTCTGAATGATGCTAGCCATTAAATAGTAATATCAGACATGAATACCTTAGTGGATGAAAGAGAGGAAAGAAGAAAGGCATCCAGACGTACTACTGTTGAGAAACACGTCTTCAGATTTGGAGGAAGATCCCCTGAGTCTCTGCCCTACATATTCTATTTTATTTTACCTTTATTTTAACAGGGAGTTAAATCCATTAGGATTAATCAGACACTTTAATGGGAGGTTAATCGTTAAATACCTACAGGAATAGTGGAACAGTACACTTAGGCTTCCACTCCCCATTCATAAATATTCACCCTAGCCCGTAGCTCTCTCTGTTCCCCCTTCCTGTCTTTTTCTTATAATTTATTTACATCCTCATGTTCACACTCACTATCCTTCCTCTTCCTCTCTCTCTCTCTCTCTCTCTCTCTCTCTCTCTCTCTCTCTCTCTCTCTCTCTCTCTCTCCTCTCTCTCTCTCTCTCTCTCTCTCTCTCTCTCACACACACACACACATTCACCCTATAGCATAAATTCAAATGACACCCTATTCCTTATACTTTTCTGTTTGGTTTCACTCTGTTTCAAATATTGTCTCTCACTCAATGCCATTCTACCTTCTACCATGGCCACTGATGGAGCAGGAGCACATTGCCATCTGGTGGTAAAATGAGATAGAAACGAGAATATCACCAAGAATAGCAAAAGAGCCTTTTCTTCACATTTTGTCAACCCCCGATAATGTAT
This sequence comes from Coregonus lavaretus, assembly GCF_964263955.1. Taxonomy (NCBI): domain Eukaryota; kingdom Metazoa; phylum Chordata; class Actinopteri; order Salmoniformes; family Salmonidae; genus Coregonus; species Coregonus lavaretus. The sequence goes on along the minus strand of NW_028162928.1, from coordinate 10,843 downwards.
TTTCTGAATTTGAGAGTTGCATCTCTAACATACCAATTTATCTCTACCAAAGCTGTTGAGATTCTAAGAGTTGTATTACAATCAAGCATACATACTTAGTACATAAAACACACACAAACACACAAAACACACAAAACATGCACTCACTGTAGCAGTGCTTGTAATAGGTTGTTGTGGTGCCAATTCATAGCCAACAGATGGAAGCATTGCACACAATTTCAATAGCTTTACAGTAAACTTCCTGTCACCACCACGTCAAGCCAGGGCTATCTCATTTCCTTATAAGTGAATGGAATACCAGAAGTACATCAAATTAACTGAAATAGTAGAAAACAAACAGTGGATTTTTTCTCTATCTCAACATATACTATATAATTTTGTAATGTACCGTACCATACCATACTGCACTATACCAAACCGTACTATACTATACAGTAACATACTATACAGTACCATACTATACCATACTGAATCACACCAGACCGTAGTACCATACCCTCCTGTACCACCACCTTAGTTGAAGAACAGCTATGTTTGAGCCTACAACTAGGAACAGGGGTGAGAAATGAGCAGTGAAGGTCTTGTCAATGAAAGGATCAGTATCTGATATGGAGATAGAGAGAGAGAGAGAGAGAGAGAGAGAGAGAGAGAGAGAGAGAGAGAGAGAGAGAGAGAGAGAGAGATGGCAAATGAGGATAGGCTAAAGGAGACGGGGAGAAAGAACAAGAGAGATAGGAGAGAGAGGGCAGTGTTTGAGAGGGCGAGCGAGAGGAGGCCAGATATATAAATAAACTGAGAGGGGAATGAGATTACGTAAAAAGGGAGGAGAAGGGATTTAAAAATTCAAAGTGGCGATGCGCACACTGTCAGCTTCAATCTACTACCATGAGAGAGAGAGAGAGAGCTAGACAGAGAGAGAGAGAGAAAGAGAAAGAGAGAGAGAGAGAGAGAGAGAGAGAGAGAGAGAGAGAGAGAGAGAGAGAGAGAGAGAGAGAGAGAGAGAGAGAGAGAGAGAGAGAGAGAGAGAGAGAGAGAGAAGAGAGAGAGAGAGAGAGAGAGAGAAGAGAAAGAGAGAGAGAGAGAGAGAGAGAGAGAGAGAGAGAGAGAGAGAGAGAGAGAGAGAGAGAGAGAGAGAGAGAGAGAGAGAGAGAGAGAGAGAGAGAGAGGAGAAAGGCCTATAGGAAGCACAGGTTGAATAGAGTGGGGACTGGGTAGGTAGAGAAAGCAGAGTGTAAGTGGAGGAGAGGAAAGGATAGTGGTCCAGCCTGTGTACAATTAAGTGAGCAAGGCATTCAGGTGGATGTACTGTAGAGAAGGTTGAGTCACAGTGAGTATGTCTTGGAAGGGAAGAGTCAAATAATGTCACTGTACCTGCAGTGGTAGATGGAGGAGAGCATGGTCATGATGGTGAGGGGGAAGAGTGATGCTGCAGAGAGCAACTGGGGGTAAGAAAGAGGGGGATTAAATATCTTGGCCAAACCGGCCATGCGCGTGCATCAGTGTACGCCATCATGCGCATGATGGCGTAGCAGTGCGGTCGCTTTTATTCATTGTCCTTGTGTAAATATCCCGTTTCTTGTTTTTTTTGTCTATTTTGTATATATTTCTCAATTTTTACTTTTCATTCTTTAACTAAATATACTTTCCTGCAACCCGCCTCACCCAACGTGGAAAGGATTCTATTTCTTTATAACTTTCATCAAGAACCGTAAGCTGAAACTGAATGGCTACTTGCTATTAGTCACCGTTAGCGTCTTCACCACTGTCCGTGGCCTACACTATCCACCAGCCAGCTCTAGCTCTAGCCTGGACAATTCGTCGGCCAGTTTGCACAGCGTGCTATCGACCCAGCGTGCTATCGACCCAGAGCTTATCGGACTTTCTGCCGGAATCACTGGACCCTAGCGCCGGATCATCGCAACCAGCTAGCTAGCTGCAACCTGTTGTTGGCTGATTACCATTGCCCTATAGCAAGCACCAGTTAGCCTTGAGCTAGCCTCAGGCCCATCTCCCGGGTATCTACCTCTCTGTCAACCGGACGGGACCTCCTAGTGTTGACACTGAGCCCCGCCGATCCAACACGACTGGTTTGCCGACGAAATAGTCTGATGTGGTTTCAACAGGCTTCCCGTTGCGACGACCACGAAGATCCATCTGCCAGCCCCGGCCCGCTGGCACACGCAAACTACAACTGTGCTCCCTGCTAGCTGTGCTGAAGCACCAATTTGAACTGCTCTCGGACTCACATATTGCTGTTCACTGGACCTTATGATCACTCAGCTGCACAGCTGATGCCTGCTGGACTGTTCCTTTACACGGTACCCTGTCCTGTTTATTCTGTTTAGCCTTAGCCCAAACGTTATTGCTATTTCCAGTTGTTGTCTTAGCTCTCTCTAATAACACCTGTGACTGCTTTATGCCTCTCTCTCATGTCAATTATGCCTTGCCTATTGCTGTTTGGGTTAGTTCTTATTATACAATTTCACTGTAGAACCCCTAGTCCCTCTCAAACTGCCTCAAATAGTTCCTTTGTTCCACCCCCCATACACGCCGAGACCGGCTCAATCGGTGCCTCCAGTGACGCTATCTCTTTCATTGTTACCCAACGATTAGGGTTACCTGAACTGTACTCATATCCTTCCATATCCTTTTCTGTACATAATGCCCTGAATCTTTTCTACAACGCCCGGAGAACTGCCCCCTTTATTCTATGTACCCAACGCACTAGAAGACCAGTTCTTAAAGCCTTTAGTCGTATCCTTATTCTAGTCCTCCTCTGTTCCTCTGGTGATGTAGAGGCTAACACAGGCCCTGCAGCCCCCAGTATCACTCCTACTCCCCAGGAGCTATCATTTGTTGACTTCTGTAACCGTAAAAGTCTTGGTTTTCTGCACGTAAATATCAGAAGCCTCCTTCCTAAGTTTGAGTTATTCACTGCGTTAGCACACTCCGCCAACCCTGATGTTCTAGCAGTGTCTGAATCCTGGCTTAGGAAGGCCACCAAAAATTCTGAAATTTCCATCCCCAACTATAACATTTTCCGTCTAGATAGAACTGCCAAAGGGGGTGGAGTTGCAATCTATTGTAGAGATAGCCTGCAGAGCTCTATCATACTATCCAGGTCTGTGCCCAAACAGTTTGAGCTTCTACTTCTAAAAATCCACCTTTCCAGAAATAAATCTCTCACTGTTGCCGCTTGCTACAGACCCCCCTCAGCCCCCAGCTGTGCCCTTGACACCATATGTGAATTGATTGCCCCCCATCTATCCTCAGAGTTCGTACTGCTTGGTGACCTAAATTGGGATATGCTTAACACCCCGGCCATCCTACAATCTAAACTAGATGCCCTCAATCTCACACAAAATATCAACGAACCTACCAGGTACAACCCTAAATCCGTAAACATGGGTACCCTCATAGATATCATCCTGACTAACTTACCCTCTAAATACACCTCCGCTGTCTTCAACCAGGATCTCAGCGATCACTGCCTTATTGCCTGCGTCCGTAACGGGTCCGCGGTCAAACGACCACCCCTCATCACTGTCAAACGCTCCCAAAAACACTTCAGCGAGCAGGCCTTCCTAATTGACCTGGCCCAGGTATCCTGGATGGATATAGATCTCATTCCGTCAGTAGAGGAGGCCTGGTTGTTCTTTAAAAGTAATTTCCTCTCAATCTTAAATAAACATGCCCCATTCAAAAAATACATAACTAAGAACAGATATAGCCCCTGGTTCTCCTCAGACTTGACTGCCCTTGACCAGCACAAAAACATCCTGTGGCGCACTGCATTAGCATCAAATAGCCCCCCCCGCGATATGCAACTTTTCAGGGAAGTTAGGAACCAATATACACAAGCAGTTAGGAAAGCAAAGGCTAACTTTTTCAAACAGAAATGTGCATCCTGTAGCACTAACTCCAAAAAGTTTTGGGACACTGTAAAGTCCATGGAAAATAAGAGCACTTCCTCCCAGCTGCCCACTGCACTGAGGCTAGGAAACACTATCACCACCGATAAATCTACAATAATCGAGAATTTCAACAAGCATTTTGCTACGGCTGGCCATGCTTTCCACCTGGCTACCACTACCCCGGCCACCAGCTCTGCACCCTCTGCTGCAACTTGCCCATGCCCCCCCCGCTTCTCCTTCACACAAATCCAGACAGCTGATGTTCTGAAAGAGTTGCAAAATCTGGACCCCTACAAATCATCTGGGCTAGACACTCTGGACCCTTTCTTTCTAAAACTAGCCGCCGAAATTGTCGCAACCCCTATTACTAGCCTGTTCAACCTCTCTTTCGTAACGTCTGAGATTGGAAAGCTGCCGCGGTCATCCCCCTCTTCAAAGGGGGTGACACTCTAGATCCAAACTGTTACAGACCCATATCCATCCTGCCCTGCCTTTCAAAAGTTTTTGAAAGCCTAGTCAACAAACAGATCACCGACCATTTCGAATCCCACCGTACCTTCTCCGCTATGCAATCCGGTTTCCGAGCTGGTCATGGGTGCACTTCAGCCACGCTCAAGGTCCTAAACGATATTATAACCGCGATCGATAATAGACAGTACTGTGCAGCCGTTTTCATTGACCTGGCCAAGGCTTTCGACTCAGTCAACCACCGCATTCTTATTGGCAGACTAAATAGCCTTGGTTTCTCAAATGACTGCCTCGCCTGGTTCACCAACTACTTCTCAGAAAGAGTTCAATGTGTCAAATCGGAGGGCCTGTTGTCTGGACCTATGGCAGTCTCTATGGGGGTGCCACAGGGTTCAATTCTTGGGCCGACTCTTTTCTCTGTGTATATCAATGACGTTGCTCTTGCTGCTGGTGACTCTCAGATCCACCTCTACGCAGACGACAACATTTTGTATACATCTGGCCCTTCAAAGGACACTGTGTTAACAAACCTCCAAACGAGCTTCAATGCCATACAACACTCCTTCAGTAGCCTCCAACTGCTCTTAAACACTAGTAAAACTAAATGCATGCTCTTCAACCGAACGCTGCTTGCACCCGCACACCCGACTAGAATCACTACTCTCGACGGGTCTGACCTAGAGTATGTGGACATCTACAAATATCTAGGTGTCTGGTTAGACTGTAAACTCTCCTTCCAGACTCACATTAAGAATCTCCAATCCAAAGTTAAATCTAGAATCGGTTTCCTATTTCGCAACAAAGCCTCCTTCACTCATGCTGCCAAACATGCCCTCGTAAAACTGACTATCCTACTGATCCTTGACTTCGGCGATGTCATTTACAAAATAGCCTCCAACACTCTACTCAGCAAATTGGATGTAGTCTATCACAGTGCCATCCGTTTTGTCTCCAAAGCCCCATATAATACCCACCACTGTGACCTGTACGCTCTTGTTGGCTGGTCCTCACTACATATTCGTCGCCAAACCCACTGGCTCCAGGCCATCTATAAATCACTGCTAGGCAAATCCCCGCCTTATCTTAGCTCATTGGTCACCATAGCAACACCCACCCGTAGTCTGCGCTCCAGCAGGTATATCTCACTGGTCATCCCCAAAGCCAACACCTCCTTTGGCCGCAATTCCTTCCAGTTCTCTGCTGCCAATGACTGGAACAAATTGCAAAAATCTCTGAAGCTGGAGACACTTATCTCCCTCACTAACTTTAAGCATCAGTTGTCAGAGCACCTTACCGATCACTGCACCTGTACACAGCCCATCTGAAATTAGCCCGCTCAACTACCTCATCCCTATATTGTTATTTATTTTGCTCATTTGTACCCCAGTATCTCTATTTGCACATCATCTCTTGCACATCTATCATTCCAGTGTTAATACTAATTGTAATTATTTTTGCACTATAGCCTATTTATTGCCTTACCTCCATAACTTGCTACATTTGCACACACTGTATATATATGTATTTCTGTTGTATTTTTGACTTTGTTTTGTTTTACCCCATATGTAACTCTGTGTTGTTGTTTTTATCGCACTGCTTTGCTTTATCTTGGCCAGGTCGCAGTTGTAAATGAGAACTTGTTCTCAACTGGTTTACCTGGTTAAATAAAGGTGAAATACATAAAATAAAAAAATAAAAATGATAATTGTGTCTATCCCCACCAGACGCCATCAGGTTAAAATACCAAAACCAACTGTGAATCAATTATATTAATTTTGGGGCAGGTCAAAACCCACATGAAACATTCATGGATATTTAGCTGTTGCTAGCTAGTTTGTCCTGGGAGATGAATATTGCGTTGTTATTTTATCTGACATGCATATGGTCCTCTTTTTAGCTGGTTCTTTGTAGAATTCTGACCCGGAGTCATACAAAATGGTGTTTCTCTATTAAAACGATTAATCCACAGATAAAAAAGGGAACCTAGTTAGTTTTTATTTAGTTGTCTTTGATGAATCTCTCCTTGTTCGTCTTTCAAGCAGCCACGTGGGTTTGTATCTTTGTGAAAACCAGTAAGGAGGTGGGAGAGGCGGGACTCTCAGCGCGTCAAGCGTCTCAAATAGAAATAAGTTATATTTTAGCATCCGGCAACGCAGACGCGCGCAAGCAGTGTGGATGAAATGATTGAATAACATATACAAATACATTTATTTTGCAATGCTCGCGCACGCAATGTGGCCAGTGTAGCCAGGGTGTAAGGGGCAGGGCTAGGATGCAATGGAGGGGGACAAATGACCTTGCTGTGGCCCCACACCCCACCCAATGGGACCTGAGTCCAAGTGTTCTAACTAAACTCACCCAAGTGTATGCCAATGTGCGTGATCAGACCTTATACCCTTTGTAGGAACGTAGATGTGCGTGTATCAAGGTGTGTGGGCCCATTTGAAGTTTGCATGTGTTGTGTGGGTGTGTCCGTGAGTGTGAGTTTGTGCGTAAGACTCTTTGTTGTGTTTGCCTGTTCATGAGAGAATGTGCCTTCATCTCTGTGTGTGTCCAAGTGTGTGCGTGTGTGTTCAGTTTGTGCTCCTCTGGTCTCTCCAGAAAGAGGCGCCCAGCTTTACCCATAATCCCCTGGGAGAGAGCTGAGTGACTGGGAAGAAGGTGCAGTCAGCAACACCTCTCTTGTTGCGCTCACTCTCATTTCAATGTTCCGCTTCACTCCCTCAAGCTTCCCCCTCAAGACCCCTGAAAGGTATTTAAAAAATTAACTGTTAACCATAACCATGGTAACCAATACAGCTCACACACACATCTATGGTAATTAGTTTGGGATTAATTAATTAATTAATTCAGCAGTTTAGATATGCCTGAACAAATCAGATCTGCCACAGTCCAATGGACACATTTGCTCATACTAACACCTTGCGACTCAGGGATGTAATTTGTGTAATGCGCTAAACATAAGGTAGAACACAAGCAATCACTGGATAATGTTCCAGGAAATATTTACACCTTGTCTTCACAATGTTCACATTAAATGATCAAAGAAGCAAAACAAATAGATATATAGAATAGCATACAGCCATTTAAACGGAGACAAAAAACATGCCCTTAATTCATGGACCATACAACCCTCAATGGGTTGAATAGAAATCATGGACCTTTACTGTTGTTTTGGGCCTGCTGTGATTGGAAAATAATGTTGTTCATGCAACAAGGGCCAAGGGCACTCTTTCTTTCTTTCTTTCTTTCTTTCTTTCTTTCTTTCTTTCTTTCTTTCTTTCTTTCTTTCTTTCTTTCTTTCTTTCTCTCTCTCTCTCTCTCTCTCTCTCTCTCTCTCTCTCTCTCTCTCTCTCTCTCTCTCTCTCTCTCTCTCTCTCTCTCTCTCTCTCTCTCTCTCTCTCTCTCTCTCTCTCTCTCTCTCTCACAACCCCCACAATTGGCCATATATAGAGATCCAAATACAGTACATGAGAGGCCAGGAAGGTAGGGCACTCTCCTTCTTTCACTCCATCTCTCCCTCTTTCTATCCCTTTCCCTTCTTTCATTCAACCTGCTCCCATGCGCTCTCTGAGTGTATCTGTGTGTGCTGAGTGGATGACTGGTGTAGCAGAGGAGCAGTCCCATGACAACCCAGCCAGGCCCATGAAGCCTGCAGATAGGAGGTATCTCAGGTCAGGTCCTATCAGCATTGCTTGTGAGGTCATATCCCAGGCATATACAGTGGTGTGAAGAAGTGTTCCTTCCTGATTTGTTATTTGTTTGCATGTTTGTCACACTTAAATGTTTCAGATCATCAAACAAATGTAAATATTAGTCAAAGATAACACAAGTAACCACAAAATGCAGTTTTGAAATGAAGGTTGTTATTATTAAGGGAAAACAAAATCCAAACCTACATGGCCCTGTGTGTAAAAGTGTTTGCCCCCCCTGTTATAACACAACTCAACTGTGGTTTATCACACCTGAGTTCAAATCCTCTAGCCACACCCAGGCCTGATTACTGCCACACCTGTTCTCAATCAAGGAATCACTTAAATAGGACCTGTCTGACAAAGTGAAGTAGACCAAAAGATCCTCAAAAGCTAGACATCATTCCGAGATCCAAAGAAATTCAGTAACAAATGAGTAAGAAAGTAATTGAGATCCATCAGTCTGGAAAAGGTTATAAAGCCTTTTCTAAAGCTTTGGGACTCCAGCGAACCACAGTGAGAGCCATTATCCACAAATGGCGAAAACATGGAACAGTGGTGAACCTTCCCAGGAGTGGCCGGCCAACCAAAATTACCCAAGAGCGCAGCGACAACTCATCCAAGAGGTCACAAATGACCCCACAACAACATCCAAAGAGCTGCAGGCCTCACTTGCCTCAGTTAAGGTCAGTGTTCATGACTCCACCATAAGAAAGAGACTGGGCAAAAATGGCCTGCATGGCAGAGTTCCAAGACGAAAACCAAAAATAACATAAAGGCTCGTCTCATTTTTGCCAGAAAACATCTTGATGATCCCCAAGACCTTTGGGAAAATACTCTGTGGACTGACGAGACAAAAGCTGAACTTTTTGGAAGGTGTGTGTCCCATTACATCTGGCGTAAAAGTAACACGCATTTCAGAAAAAGAACATCATACCAACAGTAAAGTATGGTGACGGTAGTGTGATGGTCTGGGCCTGTTTTGCTGCTTCAGGACCTAGAAGACTGCTGTGATAAATGGAACCATGAATTCTGCTGTCTACCACAAAATCCTGAAGGAGAATGTCCGGCCATCTGTTCGTGACCTCAAGCTGAAGCGAACTTGGTTCTGCAGCAGGACAATGATCCAAAACCACACCAGCAAGTCCACCTGTGAATGGCTGAAGAAAACAAAATGAAGACTTTGGAGTGGCCTAGTCAAAGTCCTGACCTGATCCTATTGAGATGCTGTGGCATGACCTTAAAAAGGCAGTTCATGCTCGAAAACCCCTCCAATGTGGCTGAATTACAACAATTCTGAAAGATGAGTGGGCCAAAATTCCTCCACAGCGCTGTAAAGACTCATGCAAGTTATCGCAAACGCTTGATTGCAGTTGTTGCTGCTAAGGGTGGCCCAACAGTTATCAGGTTGTAAGGGGCAATCAAACAAATAAGAAATCAGGAAGGGGCAAACACTTTTTCACACCACTGTACATACACAGACTAATGCAGAAATACACACAAACCTACATACATATACAAACACAATCATCATGCACTCATTCTTTACTCATTATGGGAGGAAAGAGAAGAGGTGGAAGGAGAGGGGGTGCGCTAGTGTGCTGGGCCTGAATAGAGGCTTGCTGGATCTAATGTTACATTTACATAAGACTCTGCTGGAGAAGATTTGGCACCAGAACATTCCAGCGGTGCCAATGAGAGAAGAATAAATCATCTCAGCTGAATTTGAGTATTTGTAATGAGAGGATGAAAGGACAAGGATAGAGTAAAAAAGGTAACGGTACTTAGTGGAACATGAGGACATAAAAAAAGAGAGAGTGGGAGGGAGAGAAAGAGAACCCTGAAATGGAAGCAGTGAGGAACAAGGAACATTTTGTAAACTGACACTTCAATTGTGGCTTCAGCCTCAAGGAGAGGGTAGTGAGAGGAAGGTCTTAGTCCTGCATGAATTTAGGTTTAGAACCCAAACACACACACTGACTCAAACACAAGGAAACACACCCACACACCCACACCCACACACACACAAACAGACACACACACAAACACAATGCTTTTACCCAGCGCGTGAGGGAAGTGGTTTTACACCTGTACCCTTCCCAAAAGAGACAGATTGATTGCACTGTCATTCTCTGAAAATGTCAAGCACTTTTTCATTATCCTCCAGAGCTTACTGTATCACACAGAGCTGTAAAACAGAGTGATATATAAGAGCCAACCTTGCTTTCGCTCAACATAAAACACCATCCAACACAGACACACCACCATGCTAACCGACCGTGACACCTAGAGGAGAAGAAATGCTCATCCCTGAAACACTACCAGTGAGTTTTATCAGGCTCTGCCATAAATCCCTCCTGGAGACCCATCACACCAATTTGCTTATCTGAATTTAGAGGTTTTACACACCAACCAAACTTCTGGGAGAGCGCGATGGTCCCATTTTGATTAGAAATCCCTCAAGTGAAATGTTCACAATTGGGTTTTAATTTAACTGCCATCTAATAATGCCTGGTTCATTTGACACTGATGGATTGTCTATAGTGTAGATTTTCCAGCCCAGAGTTAGAGAGAAAGTGGACAGGTTGTTTCGTCCTTATCCAGCCGGTGAGATCATTGAGAACACAGACCGGTGGCCAGAGGCTGAATTACTTGATTAGTCTTCATTGAACAAGCTGAACCTGAGTATCCTGAGCCCGTGCCTACAGCCAGTCTCCTAGCCCTCTGTGGACACCGGGGGTAGAGTGGGCAGTGTGAGATAGAGGAAGA
>NW_028162929.1:580568-595573 GCF_964263955.1 Coregonus lavaretus | reverse complement strand
GTGAATGTGTGTATGTGCGTGCGTGCGTGTGTGTTTGTGTATGTCTGTGTGTGTGTGTGTCTGTGTATCTGTGTGTGTGTGTCTCTGTGTGTGTCTGTGTATCTGTGTGTCTGTGTGTCTGTGTGTATCTGTGTGTTTGTGTGTTTGTGTATGTGTGTGTCTGTGTGTATGTGCGTGTGTGTTTGTGTGTGTCTGTGTGTCTGTGTGTATCTGTGTGTGTGTGTGTATGTGCGTGTGTGTTTGTGTGTGTCTGTGTGTCTGTGTGTGTGTGTCTGTGTGTGTGTGTGTGTCTGTGTGTGTGTGTGTGTGTGTGTGTGTGTGTGTGTGTGTGTGTGTGTGTGTGTGTGTGTCAAGAGAGCATCTGTAAAGCAAACACTAAAAATCAGTGGAGGCTGCTGAGGGCAGGACGGCTCATAAAATGTCTGGAATGGAGTCAATGGAGTGGTATCAAACCTGTGGTTTCCATTGGTTGATTCCATTTCATTGACTCCATTTCAGACAATAGTGTGAATATCCCTCAGCAGCCTCCACTGTTAAAAACAGACAACCTTGACTTATGTGGAATATTTCCTATTATTATTATTAGTATTAATATTTCCTGTTCAGTTCAAACTACTTTTATTTTCTACCAAGCTGAAAGCCTTACAGTTCAGTATCTACACCACTGCAGTTGATTACATTTATAGCTCACATTATTCGCAAGCTGAATGGAGTCAAGCTGAAATAGCTGTTTTCCATCATAATAGTAGTTTTATTACTGCCTGTTTCATCAGTATCTCCTCAATGATCTTATCATTTAGTAGTGCAGTCTACTCATCAGTAGGAGCATTATCCCGTTCCTTTGTGTCTTCTTTAGCGAGAAGCTAGACAGGGAGTCAGCACAATTTCCACAAAGCTGCTGTGGATTTCCTGAGTCTCTGATAGGCTGTGGTAAAGGAAAGCTGCTGTGGTAAAGGATTTCCTGAGTCTCTGAACACACAGAAACACAAAGACATTTCTACAGAGGAGAGTTGTCTATGTGGTTTCTGAGGAAATACATGCAGTATTCAGGCGCCAGTGTGTAAATGTTTCCGATGTGTATCTAACATCATCACTAGCCTCTCCATGATGCAACATATAGCTGCTTTACCTGCCAACCTGCTTTAGTGGCCTCATTTAACAAGTGGAGCACCTTGCTCCCTAATGTTTCTCCCTTTGCCTGTACGGCCTGTTTTATTGGACAATGATTACATCACTGGGTTGTATGCACCCCGCTGTTTGTGGGACTAATATTATTTTCACTGCATCAATCCTTGCATAAAGAAGCCTATACAATGACTGTATGTGATGGCAAACAGGGGACGTCCTGAGGACATTCAGCAATGTTCCCATTAGGTCCCTTAAGGGTTTCGGTGCGAAAAATATCCCACTGACGTTCTGAGAACGTTCTAAGAACGTTGTGTGACGGTCCCAAGGGAATGTTCCCTGTACGTTCCCAGGATGTCACTGAGGACAATGTGAGGACCTTTTTAGGACTTTCTCAGGACTTTCCTTTTACCAGTCTTTAGGACGTTGCATGATGGTTCCAAGGTAACGTTATCTGGGGGACCAGATGTCCTGGGGACGTTGCATGATGGTTCCAAGGTAACGTTATCTGGGGGACCCTTTTATAGTTCCCGGGTTTGTCCTGGGGACGTTGTTAGGACGCTCTTGGGACGTTGTGTCATGGTCCCCTGGAGGTTTTTGTCACGTGATGGTCCCAGGTCTCCCAAACCATTATATTAGTAATTTATTTTTTATTTTTTATTTAACCTTTATTTAACCAGGTAAGCCAGTTGAGAACAAGTTCTCATTTACAACTGCGACCTGGCCAAGATAAAGCAAAGCAGTGTGATAAAAACAACAACACAGAGTTACACATGGGGTAAACAAAACATAAAGTCAAAAATACAAACAGAAAATATATATACAGTGTGTGCGAATGTAGTAAGTTATGGAGGTAAGGCAATAAATAGGCCATAGTGCAAAATAGTTACAATTTCGTATTAACACTGGAATGCTAGATGTGCAAAATATGATGTGCAAATAGAGATACTGGGGTGCAAATTAGCAAAATAAATAACAATATGGGGATGAGGTAGTTGGGTGGGCTAATTTCAGAATGCCTGTGTACAGGTGCAGTGATCGGTAAGCTGCTCTGACAACTGATGCTTAAAGTTAGTGAGGGAGATAAGAGTCTCCAGCTTCAGAGATTTTTGCAGTTCGTTCCAGTCATTGGCAGCAGAGAACTGGAAGGAATGGCGGCCAAAGAGGTGTTGGCTTTGGGGATGACCAGTGAGATATACCTGCTGGAGCGCATACTACGGGTGGGTGTTGCTATGGTGATCAGTGAGCTAAGGTAAGACGGGGATTTGCCTAGCAGTGATTTATAGATGACCTTGAGCCAATGGGTTTGGCGACGAATATGTAGTGAGGGCCAGCCAACAAGAGCGTACAGGTCACAATGGTGGGTAGTATATGGGGCTTTGGTGACAAAACGGATGGTATTGTGATAGACTACATCCAATTTGCTGAGTAGAGTGTTGGACACTCTCCCGAGTGGCGCAGTGGTCTAAGGCACTGCATTGCAGTGCTAGCTGTGCCACTAGAGATCCTGGTTCGTATCCAGGCTCTGTCGTAGCCGGCCGTGACCGGGAGACCCATGGGGCGGCGCACAATTGGCCCAGCGTCGTCCAGGGTAGGGGAGGGAATGGCAGGCAGGGATGTTGGTAGAGCATGGCGTTTGCAACGGCAGGGTTGTGGGTTCGATGAAAAAAAAAAAAAAAAAAAAACTGTAAGTCGCTCTGGATAAGAGCGTCTGCTAAATGACTAAAATGTAAATATAAATGACATCGCCGAAGTCAAGGATCGGTAGGATAGTCAGTTTTACGAGGGCATGTTTGGCAGCATGAGTGAAGGAGGCTTTGTTGCGAAATAGGAAGCCGATTCTAAATCTAACTTTTGATTGGAGATGCTTAATGTGAGTCTGGAAGGAGAGTTTACAGTCTAACCAGACACCTAGGTATTTGTAGTTGACCACATACTCTAGGTCAGACCCGCCGAGAGTAGTGATTCTAGTCGGGTGGGCGGGTGCAAGCAGCGTTCGGTTGAAGAGCATGCATTTAGTTTTACTAGTGTTTAAGAGCAGTTGGAGGCTACGGAAGGAGTGTTGTATGGCGTTGAAGCTCGTTTGGAGGTTTGTTGACACAGTGTCCAATGAAGGGCCAGATGTATACAAAATGGTGTCGTCTGCGTAGAGGTGGATCTGAGAGTCACCAGCAGCAAGAGCAACATCATTGATATACACAGAGAATAGAGTCGGCCCGAGAATTGAACCCTGTGGCACCCCCATAGAGACGGCCAGAGGTCCAGACAACAGGCCCTCCGATTTGACACATTGAACTCTATCTGAGAAGTAGTTGGTGAACCAGGTGAGGCAGTCATTTGAGAAACCAAGGCTATTTAGTCTGCCAATAAGAATGGAGTGGTTGACAGAGTCGAAAGCCTTGGCCAGGTCGATGATGACGGCTGCGCTGTACTGTTTTTTATCGATCGCGGTTATAATATCGTTTATGACCTTGAGCGTGGCTGAGGTGCACCCATGACCAGCTCAGAAACCGGATTGCATAGCGGAGAAGGTACGGTGGGATTCGAAATGGTCGGTGATCTGTTTGTTAACTTGGCTTTCAAATACTTTCGAAAGGCAGGGCAGGATGGATATAGATCTGTAACAGTTTGGATCTAGAGTGTCACCCCCTTTGAAGAGGGGGATGACTGCGGCAGCTTTCCAATCTCTGGGGATCTCAGACGTTACGAAAGAGAGGTTGAACAGGCTAGAAATACAACAATTTCGGCGGCTAATTTTAGAAAGAAAGGGTCCAGATTGTCTAGCCCAGCTGATTTGTAGGGGTCCAGATTTTTCAGCTCTTTCAGAACATCAGCTGTCTGAATTTGTGTGAAGGAGAAGCGGGGGGGGGGCATGGGCAAGTTGCAGCGGAGGGTGCAGAGCTGGTGGCTGGGGTAGTGGTAGCCAGGTGGAAAGCATGGCCAGCCGTAGCAAAATGCTTGTTGAAATTCTCGATTATTGTAGATTTATCGGTGGTGACAGTGTTTCCTAGCCTCAGTGCAGTGGGCAGTTGGGAGGAGGTGCTCCTTTGCTTTCCTAACTGATTGTGTATATTTGTTCCTGACTTCTCTGAAAAGTTGCATATCGCGGGGGCTGTTCGATGCTAATGCAATACGCCACAGGATGTTTTTGTGCTGGTCAAGGGCAGTCAAGTCTGAAGAGAACCAGGGGCTATATCTGTTCTTAGTTCTGATTTGTTTTAATGGGGCATGCTTATTTAAAATTGAGAGGAAAGCACTTTTAAAGAACAACCAGGCATCCTCTACTGACGGAATGAGGTCAATATCCATCCAGGATACCCGGGCCAGGTCAATTAGAAAGGCCTGCTCGCTAAAGTGTTTTAGGGAGCGTTTGACAGTGATGAGGGGTGGTCGTTTGACCGCGGACCCATTACGGATGCAGGCAATAAGGCAGTAATTAAATGGTATGGGGGGTTTTAAGGCAAGTGGTACACTGTTCAACTACATTAGTGTAAAAATATATACAAGAAAGATCAGGTAACAGTTGTTATTTTTGTAAACATTTATTTAACACCTTATTTATGGCACTAAACAGTCTCCATATATACAGTACTTCCATTCATTTTTTCAACTGGTACCGGAGGACCGTCAGACGAGTCTTGTGAGGCCTGTGGGTGTCCTAGAGCAAAACAACCAAATGTACACTACCAGTCAAATGTTTGGACACACCTACTCAAGGGTTTTCTTTATTTTTACTATTTTTTTACATTGTAGAATAATAGTGAAGACATCAAAACTATGAAATAACACATATGGAATCATGTAGTAACCAAAAAAGTGTTAAACAAATCAAAATAAATTGTATATTTGAGATTCTTCAAATAGACACCCTTTGCCTTGATGACAGCTTTGCACACTCTTGGCATTCTCTCAACCAGCTTCATGAGGTAGTCACCTGGAATGCATTTCAATTAACAGGTGTGCCTTCTTAAAAGTTAATGTGTGGAATTTCTTTCCTTCTTAATGCTTTTGAGCCAATTCTTTGTGTTGTGACAAGGTAGGGGTGGTATACAGAAGATAGCCCTATTTGGTAAAAGTCCAAGTCCATATAATGGCAAGAACAGCTCAAATAAGCAAAGAGAAATGACAGTCCATCATTACTTTAAGACATGAAGGTTAGTCAATACGGAACATTTCAAGAACTTTGAAAGTATCTTCAAGTGCAGTTGCAAAAACCATGAAGCGCTGTGATGAAACTGGCTCTCATGAGGACTGCGATAGGAATGGAAAACCCAGAGTTACCTCTGCTGCAGAGGACACGTTCATTAGAGTTACCAGCCTCAGAAATTTCAGCCCAAATAAATGCTTCACAGAGTTCAAGTCACCGACACATCTCAACATCAACTGTTCAGAGGGGACTTTGTGAATCAGGCCTTCATGGTCAAATTGCTGCAAAGAAACCACTACTAAAGGACACCAATAATAAGAAGAGACTTGCTTGGGCCAAGAACAACATGCAATGGACATTAGAACGGTGGAAATCTGTCCTTTGGTCTGGAGTCCAAATTTGAGATTTTTGGTTCCAACCGCCGTGTCTTTGTGAGACGCGGTGTGGGTGAATGGATGATATCCGCATGTGTAGTTCCCACCGTAAAGCATGGAGGAAGAGGTGTTATGGTGTGGGGGTGCTTTGCTGATGACACTGTCTGTGATTTTTTTATTTAGAATTCAAGGCACACTTAACCAGCATGGCTACCACAGCATTCTGCAGTGATACTCCATCCCATCTGGTTTGGGCTTAGTGGGACTATCATTTGTTTTCAACAGAACAATGACCCAACACACCTCCAGGCTGTGTAAGGGCTATTTTACCAAGAAGGAGAGTGATGGAGTACTGCATCAGATGATCTGGCCTCCAAAATCCCCCAACCTCAACCCAATTGAGATGGTTTGGGATGAGTCGGACCGCAGAGTGAAGGAAAAGCAGCCAACAAGTGCTCAGCATATGTGGGAACTCCTTCAAGACTGTTGGAAAAGCGTTCCAGGTGAAGCTGGTTGAGAGAATGACAAGAGTGTGCAAAGCTGTCATCAAGGCAAAGGGTGGCTATTTGAAGAATCTCAAATATAAAATAGATTTTGATTTGTTTAACACTTTTTTGGTTACTACATGATTCCATATGTGTTATTTCATAGTTTTGATGTCTTCACTATTATTCTACAATGTAGAAAATTGTAAAAATAAAATAAAGACAAACCCTTGAATGAGTAGGTGTGTCCAAACTTTTGACTGGTACGGTACGTGTTTGTGAGAGACCCACCTTTCCACAGAGGGGTCATATGCAGTGGACGCTGCTCATAATAATGGCAGTAGTGGAGTTTAATGGCTGGAGTGGAGTTTAATGGCTGGAGTGTAATGACTGCAATGCCAGACATGGGTTTGATGCCATTCCATTCACTCCATTCCAGACATTATTATGAGCCGTCCTCCCCTCAGCAGCCCCCACTGGTCATCTGTTACTCTTGAATCACTATGATAAATATAATAGTTTTTCTAAAGTGTATTTTGAACGGAGCTAAGATTTACTTTTGAAGTGCAAAGTCTAGGAATAGTCCTTCGGGTGAAATCAGTCGTTGATACAGACGTGCTGGCGACACAAGAGGTTGTTCAAATCCCGGGTGAGGACATAATTGAAAATGCACAATGTAATCATATACTGTATGTCCAAAGTGTGTGAAATATATAAGTTGAAAACACTGTGTTAAAAGCACTATGTGTGAGGGTGTCCCTAGCATAACCAAAAGATAAAGAGCTGTGACTGGATCAAGTGGTTCACCAATCAGGGCCTTGATGGTATTCGCAACAGTAACAACGGTTGATGTGTAATGAAACCACAAATGCCTTCTCGGCTAAGTTTGCTGTATTACACATTGCTCCTCGATATTCTTGTTTTGTGTCATCATTAGCACAGTATACATGATCCCAATTTTTTGCTCCAAGACACTGCCAATTTGAAAAACCGAAAAAGTAGATTGTGCTGATTTATTGATGCATTGAACCATGTCAGAGTTTCAAAACTCTGTAGATAGTGCTAAAATAATGACGGCATATCTGAATTCCAACGTCTTTATGCACCTTGAATATCTCTCTTCTTATTCTCCTTCCTGTTCCAGGAGTTTCTTCTCTTCTTGATAGTCCTTTTGCCAGCTGAGTGAAGTGTAATTTCTATTGTTGAACTGCAGGGCCTTCTAGCTGTGGGGAGAGATGGAGAACAGAGTCAAGCCATCCAGCCCAAGGCAACTAGTAATGCTCACAAGATTACTGCCAGAATCTGTGAGCGAGAGCTGAGGAGAGATTGCCTTTGTTGGCCCATTCTTTAATCATTTAGCTTTCTAACCCAATACAGAAACACACACATCACTTTTAATCAGTAAAAACAACGTTTATGTCCTTTATGTATGACTTCTACTCAGGCAATAGAGCAATTCAGTCTGCTGCTGTCTGTCTACATGGTGGTTCAGTCTGCTGCTGTCTACATGGTGGTTCAGTCTGCTGTCTGTCTACATGGTGGTTCAGTCTGCTGCTGTCTGTCTACATGGTGGTTCAGTCTGCTGCTGTCTACATGGTGGTTCAGTCTGCTGTCTGTCTACATGGTGGTTCAGTCTGCTGCTGTCTACATGGTGGTTCAGTCTGCTGCTGTCTACGTGGTGGTTCAGTCTGCTGCTGCTGTCTACGTGGTGGTTCAGTCTGCTGCTGTCTACATGGTGGTTCAGTCTGCTGCTGTCTGTCTACGTGGTGGTTCAGTCTGCTGCTGTCTACATGGTGGTTCAGTCTGCTGTCTGTCTACATGGTGGTTCAGTCTGCTGCTGTCTACATGGTGGTTCAGTCTGCTGCTGTCTACGTGGTGGTTCAGTCTGCTGCTGCTGTCTACGTGGTGGTTCAGTCTGCTGCTGTCTACATGGTGGTTCAGTCTGCTGCTGTCTACATGGTGGTTCAGTCTGCTGCTGTCTACGTGGTGGTTCAGTCTGCTGCTGTCTACATGGTGGTTCAGTCTGCTGCTGTCTACGTGGTGGTTCAGTCTGCTGCTGTCTGTCTACATGGTGGTTCAGTCTGCTGCTGTCTACATGGTGGTTCAGTCTGCTGCTGTCTGTCTACGTGGTGGTTCAGTCTGCTGCTGTCTACGTGGTGGTTCAGTCTGCTGCTGTCTGTCTACGTGGTGGTTCAGTCTGCTGCTGTCTGTCTACATGGTGGTTCAGTCTGCTGCTGTCTACATGGTGGTTCAGTCTGCTGCTGTCTACATGGTGGTTCAGTCTGCTGCTGTCTGTCTACGTGGTGGTTCAGTCTGCTGCTGTCTACGTGGTGGTTCAGTCTGCTGTCTGTCTACATGGTGGTTCAGTCTGCTGCTGTCTACATGGTGGTTCAGTCTGCTGTCTGTCTACATGGTGGTTCAGTCTGCTGCTGTCTACATGGTGGTTCAGTCTGCTGCTGTCTACATGGTGGTTCAGTCTGCTGCTGTCTACATGGTGGTTCAGTCTGCTGCTGTCTACATGGTGGTTCAGTCTGCTGCTGTCTACATGGTGGTTCAGTCTCCTGCTGTCTACATGGTGGTTCAGTCTGCTGCTGTCTACATGGTGGTTCAGTCTGCTGCTGTCTACATGGTGGTTCAGTCTGCTGCTGTCTACATGGTGGTTCAGTCTGCTGCTGTCTGTCTACATGGTGGTTCAGTCTGCTGTCTGTCTACATGGTGGTTCAGTCTGCTGTCTGTCTACATGGTGGTTCAGTCTGCTGCTGTCTACGTGGTGGTTCAGTCTGCTGCTGTCTACATGGTGGTTCAGTCTGCTGCTGTCTACATGGTGGTTCAGTCTGCTGTCTGTCTACATGGTGGTTCAGTCTGCTGCTGTCTACATGGTGGTTCAGTCTGCTGTCTGTCTACATGGTGGTTCAGTCTGCTGCTGTCTGTCTACATGGTGGTTCAGTCTGCTGCTGTCTACATGGTGGTTCAGTCTGCTGCTGTCTACATGGTGGTTCAGTCTGCTGCTGTCTACATGGTGGTTCAGTCTGCTGTCTGTCTACATGGTGGTTCAGTCTGCTGCTGTCTACATGGTGGTTCAGTCTGCTGCTGTCTGTCTACGTGGTGGTTCAGTCTGCTGCTGTCTACATGGTGGTTCAGTCTGCTGCTGTCTACATGGTGGTTCAGTCTGCTGCTGTCTACATGGTGGTTCAGTCTGCTGCTGTCTGTCTACGTGGTGGTTCAGTCTGCTGCTGTCTACATGGTGGTTCAGTCTGCTGCTGTCTACGTGGTGGTTCAGTCTGCTGCTGTCTACATGGTGGTTCAGTCTGCTGCTGTCTACATGGTGGTTCAGTCTGCTGCTGTCTGTCTACATGGTGGTTCAGTCTGCTGCTGTCTACATGGTGGTTCAGTCTGCTGCTGTCTACATGGTGGTTCAGTCTGCTGCTGTCTGTCTACATGGTGGTTCAGTCTCCTGCTGTCTACATGGTGGTTCAGTCTGCTGCTGTCTACATGGTGGTTCAGTCTGCTGCTGTCTACATGGTGGTTCAGTCTGCTGCTGTCTACATGGTGGTTCAGTCTGCTGCTGTCTACATGGTGGTTCAGTCTGCTGCTGTCTACGTGGTGGTTCAGTCTGCTGCTGTCTGTCTACATGGTGGTTCAGTCTGCTGCTGTCTACATGGTGGTTCAGTCTGCTGCTGTCTGTCTACATGGTGGTTCAGTCTGCTGCTGTCTACGTGGTGGTTCAGTCTGCTGCTGTCTGTCTACATGGTGGTTCAGTCTGCTGCTGTCTACATGGTGGTTCAGTCTGCTGCTGTCTGTCTACATGGTGGTTCAGTCTGCTGCTGTCTACGTGGTGGTTCAGTCTGCTGCTGTCTGTCTACATGGTGGTTCAGTCTGCTGTCTGTCTACATGGTGGTTCAGTCTGCTGCTGTCTACATGGTGGTTCAGTCTGCTGCTGTCTACGTGGTGGTTCAGTCTGCTGCTGTCTACGTGGTGGTTCAGTCTGCTGCTGTCTGTCTACATGGTGGTTCAGTCTGCTACTGTCTGTCTACGTGGTGGTTCAGTCTGCTACTGTCTACATGGTGGTTCAGTCTGCTGCTGTCTGTCTACATGGTGGTTCAGTCTGCTACTGTCTACATGGTGGTTCAGTCTGCTACTGTCTGTCTACGTGGTGGTTCAGTCTGCTACTGTCTACATGGTGGTTCAGTCTGCTGCTGTCTACATGGTGGTTCAGTCTGCTGCTGTCTACATGGTGGTTCAGTCTGCTGCTGTCTGTCTACATGGTGGTTCAGTCTGCTGCTGTCTACATGGTGGTTCAGTCTGCTGCTGTCTACGTGGTGGTTCAGTCTGCTGCTGTCTACATGGTGGTTCAGTCTGCTGCTGTCTACATGGTGGTTCAGTCTGCTGTCTGTCTACATGGTGGTTCAGTCTGCTGCTGTCTACATGGTGGTTCAGTCTGCTGCTGTCTGTCTACATGGTGGTTCAGTCTGCTGTCTGTCTACATGGTGGTTCAGTCTGCTGTCTGTCTACATGGTGGTTCAGTCTGCTGTCTGTCTACATGGTGGTTCAGTCTGCTGTCTGTCTACATGGTGGTTCAGTCTGCTGCTGTCTGTCTACGTGGTGGTTCAGTCTGCTGCTGTCTGTCTACATGGTGGTTCAGTCTGCTGCTGTCTACATGGTGGTTCAGTCTGCTGCTGTCTGTCTACGTGGTGGTTCAGTCTGCTGCTGTCTACATGGTGGTTCAGTCTGCTGCTGTCTGTCTACATGGTGGTTCAGTCTGCTGCTGTCTGTCTACGTGGTGGTTCAGTCTGCTGCTGTCTACATGGTGGTTCAGTCTGCTGCTGCTGTCTACATGGTGGTTCAGTCTGCTGCTGTCTGTCTACGTGGTGGTTCAGTCTGCTGCTGCTGTCTACATGGTGGTTCAGTCTGCTGCTGTCTACGTGGTGGTTCAGTCTGCTGCTGTCTACATGGTGGTTCAGTCTGCTGCTGTCTGTCTACATGGTGGTTCAGTCTGCTACTGTCTGTCTACGTGGTGGTTCAGTCTGCTGCTGTCTACATGGTGGTTCAGTCTGCTGCTGTCTACGTGGTGGTTCAGTCTGCTGCTGTCTACATGGTGGTTCAGTCTGCTGCTGTCTACGTGGTGGTTCAGTCTGCTGCTGTCTACATGGTGGTTCAGTCTGCTGCTGTCTACATGGTGGTTCAGTCTGCTGCTGTCTACATGGTGGTTCAGTCTGCTGCTGTCTACATGGTGGTTCAGTCTGCTGCTGTCTACATGGTGGTTCAGTCTGCTGCTGTCTACATGGTGGTTCAGTCTGCTGCTGTCTACATGGTGGTTCAGTCTGCTGCTGTCTGTCTACGTGGTGGTTCAGTCTGCTGCTGTCTGTCTACGTGGTGGTTCAGTCTGCTGCTGTCTGTCTACGTGGTGGTTCAGTCTGCTGCTGTCTACATGGTGGTTCAGTCTGCTGCTGTCTACATGGTGGTTCAGTCTGCTGCTGTCTACATGGTGGTTCAGTCTGCTGCTGTCTACATGGTGGTTCAGTCTGCTGTCTGTCTACATGGTGGTTCAGTCTGCTGCTGTCTGTCTACGTGGTGGTTCAGTCTGCTGCTGTCTACATGGTGGTTCAGTCTGCTGCTGCTGTCTACGTGGTGGTTCAGTCTGCTGCTGTCTACATGGTGGTTCAGTCTGCTGCTGTCTGTCTACATGGTGGTTCAGTCTGCTGCTGTCTACATGGTGGTTCAGTCTGCTGCTGTCTACGTGGTGGTTCAGTCTGCTGCTGTCTGTCTACATGGTGGTTCAGTCTGCTGCTGTCTACGTGGTGGTTCAGTCTGCTGCTGTCTGTCTACATGGTGGTTCAGTCTGCTGCTGTCTACGTGGTGGTTCAGTCTGCTGCTGTCTGTCTACATGGTGGTTCAGTCTGCTGCTGTCTACATGGTGGTTCAGTCTGCTGCTGTCTGTCTACATGGTGGTTCAGTCTGCTGCTGTCTACATGGTGGTTCAGTCTGCTGCTGTCTACATGGTGGTTCAGTCTGCTGCTGTCTACATGGTGGTTCAGTCTGCTGCTGTCTGTCTACATGGTGGTTCAGTCTGCTACTGTCTGTCTACGTGGTGGTTCAGTCTGCTACTGTCTACATGGTGGTTCAGTCTGCTGCTGTCTGTCTACATGGTGGTTCAGTCTGCTACTGTCTACATGGTGGTTCAGTCTGCTACTGTCTGTCTACGTGGTGGTTCAGTCTGCTACTGTCTACATGGTGGTTCAGTCTGCTGCTGTCTACATGGTGGTTCAGTCTGCTGCTGTCTACATGGTGGTTCAGTCTGCTGCTGTCTGTCTACATGGTGGTTCAGTCTGCTGCTGTCTACATGGTGGTTCAGTCTGCTGCTGTCTACGTGGTGGTTCAGTCTGCTGCTGTCTACATGGTGGTTCAGTCTGCTGCTGTCTACATGGTGGTTCAGTCTGCTGTCTGTCTACATGGTGGTTCAGTCTGCTGCTGTCTACATGGTGGTTCAGTCTGCTGCTGTCTGTCTACATGGTGGTTCAGTCTGCTGTCTGTCTACATGGTGGTTCAGTCTGCTGTCTGTCTACATGGTGGTTCAGTCTGCTGTCTGTCTACATGGTGGTTCAGTCTGCTGTCTGTCTACATGGTGGTTCAGTCTGCTGCTGTCTGTCTACGTGGTGGTTCAGTCTGCTGCTGTCTGTCTACATGGTGGTTCAGTCTGCTGCTGTCTACATGGTGGTTCAGTCTGCTGCTGTCTGTCTACGTGGTGGTTCAGTCTGCTGCTGTCTACATGGTGGTTCAGTCTGCTGCTGTCTGTCTACATGGTGGTTCAGTCTGCTGCTGTCTGTCTACGTGGTGGTTCAGTCTGCTGCTGTCTACATGGTGGTTCAGTCTGCTGCTGCTGTCTACATGGTGGTTCAGTCTGCTGCTGTCTGTCTACGTGGTGGTTCAGTCTGCTGCTGCTGTCTACATGGTGGTTCAGTCTGCTGCTGTCTACGTGGTGGTTCAGTCTGCTGCTGTCTACATGGTGGTTCAGTCTGCTGCTGTCTGTCTACATGGTGGTTCAGTCTGCTACTGTCTGTCTACGTGGTGGTTCAGTCTGCTGCTGTCTACATGGTGGTTCAGTCTGCTGCTGTCTACGTGGTGGTTCAGTCTGCTGCTGTCTACATGGTGGTTCAGTCTGCTGCTGTCTACGTGGTGGTTCAGTCTGCTGCTGTCTACATGGTGGTTCAGTCTGCTGCTGTCTACATGGTGGTTCAGTCTGCTGCTGTCTACATGGTGGTTCAGTCTGCTGCTGTCTACATGGTGGTTCAGTCTGCTGCTGTCTACATGGTGGTTCAGTCTGCTGCTGTCTACATGGTGGTTCAGTCTGCTGCTGTCTACATGGTGGTTCAGTCTGCTGCTGTCTGTCTACGTGGTGGTTCAGTCTGCTGCTGTCTGTCTACGTGGTGGTTCAGTCTGCTGCTGTCTGTCTACGTGGTGGTTCAGTCTGCTGCTGTCTACATGGTGGTTCAGTCTGCTGCTGTCTACATGGTGGTTCAGTCTGCTGCTGTCTACATGGTGGTTCAGTCTGCTGCTGTCTACATGGTGGTTCAGTCTGCTGTCTGTCTACATGGTGGTTCAGTCTGCTGCTGTCTGTCTACGTGGTGGTTCAGTCTGCTGCTGTCTACATGGTGGTTCAGTCTGCTGCTGCTGTCTACGTGGTGGTTCAGTCTGCTGCTGTCTACATGGTGGTTCAGTCTGCTGCTGTCTGTCTACATGGTGGTTCAGTCTGCTGCTGTCTACATGGTGGTTCAGTCTGCTGCTGTCTACGTGGTGGTTCAGTCTGCTGCTGTCTGTCTACATGGTGGTTCAGTCTGCTGCTGTCTACGTGGTGGTTCAGTCTGCTGCTGTCTGTCTACATGGTGGTTCAGTCTGCTGCTGTCTACGTGGTGGTTCAGTCTGCTGCTGTCTGTCTACATGGTGGTTCAGTCTGCTGCTGTCTACATGGTGGTTCAGTCTGCTGCTGTCTGTCTACATGGTGGTTCAGTCTGCTGCTGTCTACATGGTGGTTCAGTCTGCTGCTGTCTACATGGTGGTTCAGTCTGCTGCTGTCTACATGGTGGTTCAGTCTGCTGCTGTCTACATGGTGGTTCAGTCTGCTGCTGTCTACGTGGTGGTTCAGTCTGCTGCTGTCTGTCTACATGGTGGTTCAGTCTGCTGCTGTCTACATGGTGGTTCAGTCTGCTGTCTGTCTACGTGGTGGTTCAGTCTGCTGCTGTCTGTCTACATGGTGGTTCAGTCTGCTGCTGTCTACATGGTGGTTCAGTCTGCTGCTGTCTACATGGTGGTTCAGTCTGCTGCTGTCTACATGGTGGTTCAGTCTGCTGCTGTCTACGTGGTGGTTCAGTCTGCTGCTGTCTACATGGTGGTTCAGTCTGCTGCTGTCTGTCTACATGGTGGTTCAGTCTGCTGCTGTCTACATGGTGGTTCAGTCTGCTGCTGTCTACATGGTGGTTCAGTCTGCTGCTGTCTACATGGTGGTTCAGTCTGCTGTCTGTCTACATGGTGGTTCAGTCTGCTGCTGTCTACGTGGTGGTTCAGTCTGCTGCTGTCTACATGGTGGTTCAGTCTGCTGCTGTCTACATGGTGGTTCAGTCTGCTGCTGTCTACATGGTGGTTCAGTCTGCTGCTGTCTGTCTACATGGTGGTTCAGTCTGCTGCTGTCTGTCTACATGGTGGTTCAGTCTGCTGCTGTCTACATGGTGGTTCAGTCTGCTGCTGTCTACATGGTGGTTCAGTCTGCTGCTGTCTACATGGTGGTTCAGTCTGCTGCTGTCTGTCTACATGGTGGTTCAGTCTGCTGCTGTCTACATGGTGGTTCAGTCTGCTGCTGTCTACATGGTGGTTCAGTCTGCT
>NW_028162929.1:493068-575568 GCF_964263955.1 Coregonus lavaretus | reverse complement strand
CCCTTTGCAGAAAAACAGCCCCAAAGCATGATGTTTCCACCCCCATGCTTCACAGTAGGTATGGTGTTCTTTGGATGCAACTCAGCATTCTTTGTCCTCCAAACACGACGAGTTGAGTTTTTACCAAAAAGTTCTATTTTGGTTTCATCTGACCATATGACATTCTCCCAATCCTCTTCTGGATCATCCAAATGCACTCTAGCAAACTTCAGACGGGCCTGGACATGTACTGACTTAAGCAGGGGGACACGTCTGGCACTGCAGGATTTGAGTCCCTGGCGGCGTAGTGTGTTACTGATGGTAGGCTTTGTTACTTTGGTCCCAGCTCTCTGCAGGTCATTCACTAGGTCCCCCAGTGTGGTTCTGGGATTTTTGCTCACCGTTCTTGTGATCATTTTGACCCCACGGGGTGAGATCTTGCGTGGAGCCCCAGATCGAGGGAGATTATCAGTGGTCTTGTATGTCTTCCATTTCCTAATAATTGCTCCCACAGTTGATTTCTTAAAACCAAGCTACTTACCTATTGCAGATTCAGTCTTCCCAGCCTGGTGCAGGTCTACAATTTTGTTTCTGGTGTCCTTTGACAGCTCTTTGGTCTTGGCCATAGTGGAGTTTGGAGTGTGACTGTTTGAGGTTGTGGACAGGTGTCTTTTATACTGATAACAAGTTCAAACAGGTGCCATTAATACAGGTAATGAGTGGAGGACAGAGGAGCCTCTTAAAGAAGAAGTTACAGGTCTGTGAGAGCCAGAAATCTTGCTTGTTTGTAGGTGACCAAATACTTATTTTCCACCATAATTTGCAAATAAATTCATAAAAAATCCTACAATGTGATTTTCTGGATTTGTTTCTCTCAATTTGTCTGTCATAGTTGACGTGTACCTATGATGAAAATTACAGGCCTCTCTCATCTTTTTAAGTGGGAGAACTTGCACAATTGGTGGCTGACTAAATACTTTTTCCCCCACTGTATATATGGCATGATAATAATATGACATGATTCTATAATAATATGACATGATTCTATAATAATATGACATGATTCTATAATACTATGGCATGATAATAATATGGCATGATTCTATAATAATATGACATGATTCTATAATAATATGACATGATAATAATATGGCATGATTCTATAATATTATGGCATGATTCTATAATAATATGACATGATTCTATAATAATATGACATGATTCTATAATAATATGGCATGATTCTATAATAATATGACATGATTCTATAATAATATGACATGATAATAATATGGCATGATTCTATAATAATATGACATGATAATAATATGACATGATTCTATAATAATATGACATGATTCTATAATAATATGACATGATTCTATAATAATATGACATGATTCTATAATAATATGGCATGATTCTATAATAATATGACATGATTCTATAATAATATGACATGATTCTATAATAATATGACATGATAATAATATGGCATGATTCTATAATAATATGGCATGATTCTATAATAATATGGCATGATTCTATAATAATATGACATGATTCTATAATAATATGACATGATAATAATATGGCATGATTCTATAATAATATGACATGATAATAATATGACATGATTCTATAATAATATGACATGATTCTATAATAATATGACATGATTCTATAATAATATGACATGATTCTATAATAATATGGCATGATTCTATAATAATATGACATGATTCTATAATAATATGACATGATTCTATAATAATATGACATGATAATAATATGGCATGATTCTATAATAATATGGCATGATTCTATAATAATATGACATGATTCTATAATAATATGACACGATTCTATAATAATATGACATGATTCTATAATAATATGGAATGATTCTATAATAATATGACATGATTCTATAATAATATGACATGATAATAATATGGCATGATTCTATAATACTATGCCATGATTCTATAATAATATGACATGATTCTATAATAATATGACATGATTCAATAATAATATGACATGATTCTATAATAATATGACATGATTCTATAATAATATGACATGATTCTAGAATAATATGACATGATTCTAGAATAATATGACATGATTCTATAATAATATGGCATGATTCTATAATAATATGACATGATTCTAAAATAATATGACATGATTCTATAATAATATGACATGATAATAATATGGCATGATTCTATAATAATATGACATGATTCTATAATAATATGACATGATTCTATAATAATATGACATGATTCTATAATAATATGGCATGATTCTATAATAATATGACATGATTCTATAATAATATGACATGATTCTATAATAATATGACATGATTCTATAATAATATGACATGATTCTATAATAAAATGACATGATGATAATATGACATGATTGTATAATAATATGACATGATAATAATATGGCATGATTCTATAATAATATGACACGATTCTATAATAATATGACATGATTCTATAATAATATGACATTATTCTATAATAATATGACATGGTTCTATAATAATATGACATGATTCTATGATAATATGACATGATTCTATAATAATATGACATGATTCTAAAATAATATGACATGATTCTATAATAATATGACATGATAATAATATGGCATGATTCTATAATAATATGATATGATTCTATAATAATATGACATGATTCTATAATAATATGACATGATTCTATAATAATATGGCATGATTCTATAATAATATGACATGATTCTATAATAATATGACATGATTCTATAATAATATGACATGATTCTATAATAATATGACATGATTCTATAATAAAATGACATGATGATAATATGACATGATTGTATAATAATATGACATGATAATAATATGGCATGATTCTATAATAATATGACACGATTCTATAATAATATGACATGATTCTATAATAATATGACATTATTCTATAATAATATGACATGGTTCTATAATAATATGACATGATTCTATAATAATATGACATAATTCTATAATAATATGACATTATAATAATATGACGTGATTCTATAATAATATGACATGGTTCTATAATAATATGACATGATAATAATATGACATGATTCTATAATAATATGACATGATTCTATAATAATATGACATGATTCTATAATAATATGACATGATAATAATATGACATGATTCTATAATAATATGACATGATAATAATATGGCATGATTCTATAATAATATGACATGATTCTATAATAATATGACATGATTCTATAATAATATGACATGATTCTATAATAATATGACATGATAATAATATGGCATGATTCTATAATAATATGACATGATAACAATATGACATGATTCTATAATAATATGACATGATTCTATAATAATATGACATGGTTCTATAATAATATGACATGATTCTATAATAATATAACATGATTCTATAATAATATGACATGATTCTATAATAATATGACATGATTCTATAATAATATGATATGATTCTATAATAATATGACATTATTCTATAATAATATGACATGATTCTATAATAATATGACATGATAATAATATGACATGATTCTATAATAATATGACATGATAATAATATGACATGATTCTATAATAATATGACATGATAATAATATGGCATGATTCTATAATAATATGACATGATTCTATAACAATATGACATTATTCTATAATAATATGACATGATTCTATAATAATATGACATGATAATAATATGGCATGATTCTATAATAATATGACATGATAATAATATGACATGATTCTTTAATAATATGACATGATTCTATAATAATATGACATGATTCTATAATAATATGACATGATTCTATAATAATATGACATGATTCTATAATAATATGACATGATTCTATAATGATATGATATGATTCTATAACAATATTACATGATTCTAGAATTATATGACATAATAATAATATGATATGATTCTAGAACAATATGACATGATATTTAATCCAATGCATACAGTAGAAAGGTCCTCTTTAGTTCATTAAGGGTGACATGGCTCTTGTTGAGTCCTGTTGAGAGGTTAGGGTCTCTTTTTTAGATGAAGAACTCATTGCACAAAGTTGGGACTGTATAACAACACCAAAACAGAATCCTCAATCACGCGTTGTCGATTTCCCAAATTAGACATCTGTTGTTTATTAGAAATCTGTTGTTTATTAGATATCTGTTGTTAATTAGATATATGTTGTTTATTAGATATCTGTTGTTTATTAGATATCTGTTGTTTATTAGATATCTGCTGTTTATTAGATATCTGTTGTTTATTAGATATCTGTTGTTTATTAGATATCTGCTGTTTATTAGATATCTGTTGTTTATTAGATATCTGTTGTTTATTAGATATATGTTGTTTATTAGATATCTGCTGTTTATTAGATATATGTTGTTTATTAGATATCTGCTGTTTATTAGATATCTGCTGTTTATTAGATATCTGTTGTTTATTAGATATCTGTTGTTTATTAGATATCTGTTGTTTATTAGATATCTGTTGTTTATTAGATATCTGCTGTTTATTAGATATCTGTTGTTTATTAGATATATGTTGTTTATTAGATATCTGCTGTTTATTAGATATATGTTGTTTATTAGATATCTGCTGTTTATTAGATATATGTTGTTTATTAGATATCTGCTGGTTATTAGATATATGTTGTTTATTAGATATCTGCTGTTTATTAGATATCTGTTGTTTATTAGATATCTGTTGTTTATTAGATATATGTTGTTTATTAGATATCTGCTGTTTATTAGATATCTGTTGTTAATTAGATATATGTTGTTTATTAGATATCTGTTGTTTATTAGATATCTGTTGTTTATTAGATATCTGTTGTTTATTAGATATCTGTTGTTTATTAGATATCTGTTGTTTATTAGATATCTGTTGTTTATTAGATATCTGTTGTTTATTAGATATCTGTTGTTTATTAGATATCTGTTGTTAATTAGATATATGTTGTTTATTAGATATCTGTTGTTTATTAGATATCTGTTGTTTATTAGATATCTGCTGTTAACATAATGTTAACTTTCACTGCTATGCGGATGACACACAGCTGTACATTTCAATGAAACATGGTGAAGCCCCAAAATTGCCCTCGCTAGAAGCCTGTGTTTCAGACATAAGGAAGTGGATGGCTGAAAACTTTTTACTTTTAAACTCGGACAAAACAGAGATGCTTGTTCTAGGTCCCAAGAAACAAAGAGATCTTCTGTTAAATCTGACAATTCATCTTGATGGTTGTAAAGTCGTCTCAAATAAAACTGTGAAGGACCTCGGCGTTACTCTTGACCCTGATCTCTCTTTTGACGAACATATCAAGACTGTTTCAAGGACAGCTTTTTTCCATCTACGTAACATTGCAAAAATCAGAAATTTTCTGTCCAAAAATGATGCAGAAAAATTAATCCATGCATTTGTTACTTCTAGGTTAGACTACTGCAATGCTCTATTTTCCGGCTACCCGGATAAAGCACTAAATAAACTTCAGTTAGTGCTAAATACGGCTGCTAGAATCCTGACTAGAACCAAGAAATTTGATCATATTACTCCAGTGCTAGCTTCCCTACACTGGCTTCCTGTTAAGGCAAGGGCTGATTTCAAGGTTTTACTGTTAACCTATAAAGCGTTACATAGGCTTGCTCCTACCTATCTTTCCGAGTTGGTCCTGCCGTACATACCAATACGTACGCTACGGTCACAAGACGCAGGCCTCCTAATTGTCCCTAGAATTTCTAAGCAAACAGCGGGAGGCAGGGCTTTCTCCTATAGATCTCCATTTTTATGGAACAGTCTGCCTACCCATGTGAGAGACGCAGACTCGGTCTCAACCTTTAAGTCTTTACTGAAGACTTATCTCTTCAGTAGGTCATATGATTGAGTGTAGTCTGGCCCAGGAGTGTGAAGGTGAACGGAAAGGCTGGAGCAACGAACAGCCCTTGCTGTCTCTGCCAGGCCGGTTCCCCTCTCCACTGGGGTTCTCTGCCTCTAACCCTGTTGCAGGGGCTGAGTCACTGGCTTGCTGGTGCTCTTTCATGCCGTCCCTGGGAGGGGTGCGTCACTTGAGTGGGTTGAGTTACTGACGTGATCTTCCTGTCTGGGTTGGCGCCCCCCCCTTGGTTTGTGCTGTGGTGGAGACCTCTGTGGGCTATACTCAGCCTTGTCTCAGGATTGTAAGTTGGTGGTTGGGGATATCCCTCTAGTGGTGCGGGGGCTGTGCTTTGGCGGAGTGGGTGGGGTTATATCCTTCCTGTTTGGCCCTGTCCGGGGGTTTCTTCGGATGGGGCCACAGTGTCTCCGGACCGCTCCTGTCTCAGCCTCCAGTATTTATGCTGCAGTAGTTTATGTGTCGGGGGGCTGGGGTTAGTTGGTTATACCTGGAGTACTTCTCCTGTCTTATCCAGTGTCCTGTGTGAATTTAAGTATGCTCTCTCTAATTCTCTCGTTCTCTCTTTCTCTCTGAGAACCTGAGCCCTAGGACCATACGTCAGGACTACCGGGCATGATGACACCTTGCTGTCCCCAGTCCGCCTGGCCTTGCTGCTATTCCAGTTTCAACTGTTCTGCCTGCGGCTACGAAACCCCTACCTGTCCCAGACCTGCTGTTTTCAACTCTTAATGATCGGCTATGAAAAGCCAACTGAGAGACCTGAGCCCTAGGACCATACGTCGGGACTACCGGCCGTGGTGACTCCTTGCTGTCCCCAGTCCGCCTGGCCTTGCTGCTATTCCAGTTTCAACTGTTCTGCCTGCGGTTATGGAACCCCTACCTGTCCCAGACCTGCTGTTTTCAACTCTTAATGATCGGCTATGAAAAGCCAACTGAGATTTATTCCTGATTATTATTTGACCATGCTTGTCACTTATGAACATTTTTGAACATCTTGGCATGGTTCTGTTATAATCTCCACCCGGCACAGCCAGAAGAGGACTGGCCACCCCTCATAGCCTGGTTCCTCTCTAGGTTTCTTCCTAGGTTTTCGCCTTTCTAGGGAGTTTTTCCTAGCCACCGTGCTTCTACACCTGCATTACTAGCTGTTTGGGGTTTTAGGCTGGGTTTCTGTACAGCACTTCGAGATATTAGCTGATGTAAGAAGGGCTATATAAAATAAAATTGATTGATTGATTGATTGATTAGATATCTGTTGTTTATTAGATATCTGTTGTTTATTAGATATCTGCTGTTTATTAGATATCTGTTGTTTATTAGATATCTGTTGTTTATTAGATATATGTTGTTTATTAGATATCTGCTGTTTATTAGATATATGTTGTTTATTAGATATCTGTTGTTTATTAGATATCTGCTGTTTATTAGATATCTGTTGTTTATTAGATATCTGTTGTTTATTAGATATCTGTTGTTTATTAGATATCTGTTGTTTATTAGATATCTGTTGTTAATTAGATATATGTTGTTTATTAGATATCTGTTGTTTATTAGATATCTGTTGTTAATTAGATATATGTTGTTTATTAGATATCTGTTGTTTATTAGATATCTGTTGTTTATTAGATATCTGCTGTTTATTAGATATCTGTTGTTTATTAGATATATGTTGTTTATTAGATATCTGCTGTTTATTAGATATATGTTGTTTATTAGATATCTGCTGTTTATTAGATATATGTTGTTTATTAGATATCTGCTGGTTATTAGATATATGTTGTTTATTAGATATCTGCTGTTTATTAGATATCTGTTGTTTATTAGATATCTGTTGTTTATTAGATATATGTTGTTTATTAGATATCTGCTGTTTATTAGATATCTGTTGTTAATTAGATATATGTTGTTTATTAGATATCTGTTGTTTATTAGATATCTGTTGTTTATTAGATATCTGTTGTTTATTAGATATCTGTTGTTTATTAGATATCTGCTGTTTATTAGATATCTGTTGTTTATTAGATATCTGTTGTTTATTAGATATCTGTTGTTAATTCGATATCTGCTGTTTATTAGATATCTGTTGTTTATTAGATATCTGCTGTTTATTAGATATCTGTTGTTTATTAGATATCTGTTGTTTATTAGATATCTGCTGTTTATTAGATATCTGTTGTTTATTAGATATCTGTTGTTTATTAGATATATGTTGTTAATTAGATATCTGCTGTTTATTAGATATCTGTTGTTTATTAGATATCTGTTGTTTATTAGATATCTGTTGTTTATTAGATATCTGCTGTTTATTAGATATCTGCTGTTTATTAGATATCTGCTGTTTATTAGATATCTGTTGTTTATTAGATATCTGTTGTTTATTAGATATATGTTGTTAATTAGATATCTGCTGTTTATTAGATATCTGTTGTTTATTAGATATCTGTTGTTTATTAGATATCTGCTGTTTATTAGATATCTGCTGTTTATTAGATATCTGCTGTTTATTAGATATCTGTTGTTTATTAGATGTCTGCTGTTTATTAGATATATGTTGTTTATTAGATATCTGTTGTTTATTAGATATCTGTTGTTTATTAGATATATGTTGTTAATTCGATATCTGCTGTTTATTAGATATATGTTGTTTATTAGATATCTGCTGTTTATTAGATATATGTTGTTTATTAGATATCTGCTGTTTATTAGATATCTGCTGTTTATTAGATATCTGTTGTTTATTAGATATCTGTTGTTTATTAGATATATGTTGTTTATTAGATATATGTTGTTTATTAGATATCTGCTGTTTATTAGATATCTGTTGTTAATTAGATATATGTTGTTTATTAGATATCTGTTGTTTATTAGATATCTGTTGTTAATTAGATATATGTTGTTTATTAGATATCTGTTGTTTATTAGATATCTGTTGTTTATTAGATATCTGCTGTTTATTAGATATCTGTTGTTTATTAGATATCTGTTGTTTATTAGATATCTGCTGTTTATTAGATATCTGTTGTTTATTAGATATCTGTTGTTTATTAGATATCTGTTGTTTATTAGATATCTGCTGTTTATTAGATATCTGTTGTTTATTAGATATCTGTTGTTTATTAGATATCTGCTGTTTATTAGATATCTGTTGTTTATTAGATATCTGTTGTTTATTAGATATCTGTTGTTTATTAGATATCTGTTGTTTATTAGATATCTGTTGTTAATTAGATATATGTTGTTTATTAGATATCTGTTGTTTATTAGATATCTGTTGTTAATTAGATATATGTTGTTTATTAGATATCTGTTGTTTATTAGATATCTGTTGTTTATTAGATATCTGCTGTTTATTAGATATCTGTTGTTTATTAGATATCTGTTGTTTATTAGATATCTGCTGTTTATTAGATATCTGTTGTTTATTAGATATCTGTTGTTTATTAGATATATGTTGTTTATTAGATATCTGCTGTTTATTAGATATCTGTTGTTAATTAGATATATGTTGTTTATTAGATATCTGTTGTTTATTAGATATCTGTTGTTAATTAGATATATGTTGTTTATTAGATATCTGTTGTTTATTAGATATCTGTTGTTTATTAGATATCTGCTGTTTATTAGATATCTGTTGTTTATTAGATATCTGTTGTTTATTAGATATCTGCTGTTTATTAGATATCTGTTGTTTATTAGATATCTGTTGTTTATTAGATATCTGTTGTTTATTAGATATCTGTTGTTTATTAGATATCTGCTGTTTATTAGATATCTGTTGTTTATTAGATATATGTTGTTTATTAGATATCTGCTGTTTATTAGATATATGTTGTTTATTAGATATCTGCTGTTTATTAGATAAATGCTGTTTATTAGATATCTGTTGTTTATTAGATATCTGTTGTTTATTAGATATATGTTGTTTATTAGATATCTGCTGTTTATTAGATATCTGTTGTTTATTAGATATCTGTTGTTTATTAGATATCTGTTGTTTATTAGATATCTGTTGTTTATTAGATATCTGTTGTTTATTAGATATCTGTTGTTTATTAGATATCTGTTGTTTATTAGATATCTGTTGTTTATTAGATATATGTTGTTTATTAGATATCTGCTGTTTATTACATATATGTTGTTTATTAGATATCTGCTGTTTATTAGATATATGTTGTTTATTAGATATCTGCTGTTTATTAGATATCTGTTGTTAATTAGATATATGTTGTTTATTAGATATCTGTTGTTTATTAGATATCTGTTGTTTATTAGATATCTGTTGTTTATTAGATATCTGTTGTTTATTAGATATCTGCTGTTTATTAGATATCTGTTGTTTATTAGATATCTGTTGTTTATTAGATATCTGTTGTTTATTAGATATCTGTTGTTTATTAGATATCTGTTGTTAATTAGATATATGTTGTTTATTAGATATCTGTTGTTTATTAGATATCTGTTGCTTATTAGATATCTGCTGTTTATTAGATATCTGTTGTTTATTAGATATCTGTTGTTTATTAGATATCTGCTGTTTATTAGATATCTGTTGTTTATTAGATATCTGTTGTTTATTAGATATATGTTGTTTATTAGATATCTGCTGTTTATTAGATATATGTTGTTTATTAGATATCTGTTGTTTATTAGATATCTGCTGTTTATTAGATATCTGTTG
Source organism: Coregonus lavaretus (assembly GCF_964263955.1). NCBI lineage: Eukaryota > Metazoa > Chordata > Actinopteri > Salmoniformes > Salmonidae > Coregonus > Coregonus lavaretus. The sequence continues at coordinate 564,920 of NW_028162929.1, read as the reverse complement.
TTTATTAGATATCTGTTGTTTATTAGATATAGATATCTGTTGTTTATTAGATATCTGTTGTTAATTAGATATATGTTGTTTATTAGATATCTGTTGTTTATTAGATATCTGTTGTTAATTAGATATATGTTGTTTATTAGATATCTGTTGTTTATTAGATATCTGTTGTTTATTAGATATCTGCTGTTTATTAGATATCTGTTGTTTATTAGATATCTGTTGTTTATTAGATATCTGCTGTTTATTAGATATCTGTTGTTTATTAGATATCTGTTGTTTATTAGATATATGTTGTTTATTAGATATCTGCTGTTTATTAGATATATGTTGTTTATTAGATATCTGCTGTTTATTAGATATCTGCTGTTTATTAGATATCTGTTGTTTATTAGATATCTGTTGTTTATTAGATATCTGTTGTTTATTAGATATATGTTGTTTATTAGATATCTGCTGTTTATTAGATATCTGTTGTTAATTAGATATATGTTGTTTATTAGATATCTGTTGTTTATTAGATATCTGTTGTTTATTAGATATCTGTTGTTTATTAGATATCTGCTGTTTATTAGATATCTGTTGTTTATTAGATATCTGTTGTTTATTAGATATCTGTTGTTTATTAGATATCTGTTGTTTATTAGATATCTGTTGTTAATTAGATATATGTTGTTTATTAGATATCTGTTGTTTATTAGATATCTGTTGTTTATTAGATATCTGCTGTTTATTAGATATCTGTTGTTTATTAGATATCTGTTGTTTATTAGATATCTGCTGTTTATTAGATATCTGTTGTTTATTAGATATCTGTTGTTTATTAGATATCTGTTGTTTATTAGATATCTGCTGTTTATTAGATATCTGTTGTTTATTAGATATCTGTTGTTTATTAGATATCTGCTGTTTATTAGATATCTGTTGTTTATTAGATATCTGTTGTTTATTAGATATCTGTTGTTTATTAGATATCTGTTGTTTATTAGATATCTGTTGTTAATTAGATATATGTTGTTTATTAGATATCTGTTGTTTATTAGATATCTGTTGTTAATTAGATATATGTTGTTTATTAGATATCTGTTGTTTATTAGATATCTGTTGTTTATTAGATATCTGCTGTTTATTAGATATCTGTTGTTTATTAGATATCTGTTGTTTATTAGATATCTGCTGTTTATTAGATATCTGTTGTTTATTAGATATCTGTTGTTTATTAGATATCTGTTGTTTATTAGATATCTGTTGTTTATTAGATATCTGCTGTTTATTAGATATCTGTTGTTTATTAGATATATGTTGTTTATTAGATATCTGCTGTTTATTAGATATATGTTGTTTATTAGATATCTGTTGTTTATTAGATATCTGTTGTTTATTAGATATCTGCTGTTTATTAGATATCTGCTGTTTATTAGATATCTGTTGTTTATTAGATATCTGTTGTTTATTAGATATATGTTGTTTATTAGATATCTGTTGTTTATTAGATATCTGTTATTTATTAGATATATGTTGTTTATTAGATATCTGCTGTTTATTAGATATCTGTTGTTTATTAGATATCTGTTGTTTATTAGATATCTGCTGTTTATTAGATATCTGTTGTTTATTAGATATCTGTTGTTTATTAGATATATGTTGTTTATTAGATATCTGCTGTTTATTAGATATCTGTTGTTTATTAGATATCTGTTGTTTATTAGATATCTGTTGTTTATTAGATATCTGTTGTTTATTAGATATCTGTTGTTTATTAGATATCTGTTGTTTATTAGATATATGTTGTTTATTAGATATCTGCTGTTTATTAGATATATTTTGTTTATTAGATATCTGCTGTTTATTAGATATCTGTTGTTTATTAGATATCTGTTGTTTATTAGATATATGTTGTTTATTAGATATCTGCTGTTTATTAGATATCTGTTGTTTATTAGATATCTGTTGTTTATTAGATATCTGTTGTTTATTAGATATCTGTTGTTTATTAGATATCTGTTGTTTATTAGATATCTGTTGTTTATTAGATATCTGTTGTTTATTAGATATCTGCTGTTTATTAGATATATGTTGTTTATTAGATATATGTTGTTTATTAGATATATGTTGTTTATTAGATATCTGTTGTTTATTAGAAATCTGTTGTTTATTAGATATCTGTTGTTTATTAGATATCTGTTGTTTATTAGATATCTGTTGTTTATTAGATATCTGTTGTTTATTAGATATCTGTTGTTTATTAGATATCTGTTGTTTATTAGATATCTGTTGTTAATTAGATATATGTTGTTTATTAGATATCTGTTGTTTATTAGATATCTGTTGTTTATTAGATATCTGCTGTTTATTAGATATCTGTTGTTTATTAGATATCTGTTGTTTATTAGATATCTGCTGTTTATTAGATATCTGTTGTTTATTAGATATCTGTTGTTTATTAGATATATGTTGTTTATTAGATATCTGCTGTTTATTAGATATATGTTGTTTATTAGATATCTGCTGTTTATTAGATATCTGCTGTTTATTAGATATCTGTTGTTTATTAGATATCTGTTGTTTATTAGATATCTGTTGTTTATTAGATATCTGTTGTTTATTAGATATCTGCTGTTTATTAGATATCTGTTGTTTATTAGATATATGTTGTTTATTAGATATCTGCTGTTTATTAGATATATGTTGTTTATTAGATATCTGCTGTTTATTAGATATATGTTGTTTATTAGATATCTGCTGGTTATTAGATATATGTTGTTTATTAGATATCTGCTGTTTATTAGATATCTGTTGTTTATTAGATATCTGTTGTTTATTAGATATATGTTGTTTATTAGATATCTGCTGTTTATTAGATATCTGTTGTTAATTAGATATATGTTGTTTATTAGATATCTGTTGTTTATTAGATATCTGTTGTTTATTAGATATCTGTTGTTTATTAGATATCTGTTGTTTATTAGATATCTGCTGTTTATTAGATATCTGTTGTTTATTAGATATCTGTTGTTTATTAGATATCTGTTGTTTATTAGATATCTGTTGTTTATTAGATATCTGTTGTTAATTAGATATATGTTGTTTATTAGATATCTGTTGTTTATTAGATATCTGTTGTTTATTAGATATCTGCTGTTAACATAATGTTAACTTTCACTGCTATGCGGATGACACACAGCTGTACATTTCAATGAAACATGGTGAAGCCCCAAAATTGCCCTCGCTAGAAGCCTGTGTTTCAGACATAAGGAAGTGGATGGCTGAAAACTTTTTACTTTTAAACTCGGACAAAACAGAGATGCTTGTTCTAGGTCCCAAGAAACAAAGAGATCTTCTGTTAAATCTGACAATTCATCTTGATGGTTGTAAAGTCGTCTCAAATAAAACTGTGAAGGACCTCGGCGTTACTCTTGACCCTGATCTCTCTTTTGACGAACATATCAAGACTGTTTCAAGGACAGCTTTTTTCCATCTACGTAACATTGCAAAAATCAGAAATTTTCTGTCCAAAAATGATGCAGAAAAATTAATCCATGCATTTGTTACTTCTAGGTTAGACTACTGCAATGCTCTATTTTCCGGCTACCCGGATAAAGCACTAAATAAACTTCAGTTAGTGCTAAATACGGCTGCTAGAATCCTGACTAGAACCAAGAAATTTGATCATATTACTCCAGTGCTAGCTTCCCTACACTGGCTTCCTGTTAAGGCAAGGGCTGATTTCAAGGTTTTACTGTTAACCTATAAAGCGTTACATGGGCTTGCTCCTACCTATCTTTCCGAGTTGGTCCTGCCGTACATACCAATACGTACGCTACGGTCACAAGACGCAGGCCTCCTAATTGTCCCTAGAATTTCTAAGCAAACAGCGGGAGGCAGGGCTTTCTCCTATAGATCTCCATTTTTATGGAACAGTCTGCCTACCCATGTGAGAGACGCAGACTCGGTCTCAACCTTTAAGTCTTTACTGAAGACTTATCTCTTCAGTAGGTCATATGATTGAGTGTAGTCTGGCCCAGGAGTGTGAAGGTGAACGGAAAGGCTGGAGCAACGAACAGCCCTTGCTGTCTCTGCCAGGCCGGTTCCCCTCTCCACTGGGGTTCTCTGCCTCTAACCCTGTTGCAGGGGCTGAGTCACTGGCTTGCTGGTGCTCTTTCATGCCGTCCCTGGGAGGGGTGCGTCACTTGAGTGGGTTGAGTTACTGACGTGATCTTCCTGTCTGGGTTGGCGCCCCCCCCTTGGTTTGTGCTGTGGTGGAGACCTCTGTGGGCTATACTCAGCCTTGTCTCAGGATTGTAAGTTGGTGGTTGGGGATATCCCTCTAGTGGTGCGGGGGCTGTGCTTTGGCGGAGTGGGTGGGGTTATATCCTTCCTGTTTGGCCCTGTCCGGGGGTTTCTTCGGATGGGGCCACAGTGTCTCCGGACCGCTCCTGTCTCAGCCTCCAGTATTTATGCTGCAGTAGTTTATGTGTCGGGGGGCTGGGGTTAGTTGGTTATACCTGGAGTACTTCTCCTGTCTTATCCAGTGTCCTGTGTGAATTTAAGTATGCTCTCTCTAATTCTCTCGTTCTCTCTTTCTCTCTGAGAACCTGAGCCCTAGGACCATACGTCAGGACTACCGGGCATGATGACACCTTGCTGTCCCCAGTCCGCCTGGCCTTGCTGCTATTCCAGTTTCAACTGTTCTGCCTGCGGCTACGAAACCCCTACCTGTCCCAGACCTGCTGTTTTCAACTCTTAATGATCGGCTATGAAAAGCCAACTGAGAGACCTGAGCCCTAGGACCATACGTCGGGACTACCGGCCGTGGTGACTCCTTGCTGTCCCCAGTCCGCCTGGCCTTGCTGCTATTCCAGTTTCAACTGTTCTGCCTGCGGTTATGGAACCCCTACCTGTCCCAGACCTGCTGTTTTCAACTCTTAATGATCGGCTATGAAAAGCCAACTGAGATTTATTCCTGATTATTATTTGACCATGCTTGTCACTTATGAACATTTTTGAACATCTTGGCATGGTTCTGTTATAATCTCCACCCGGCACAGCCAGAAGAGGACTGGCCACCCCTCATAGCCTGGTTCCTCTCTAGGTTTCTTCCTAGGTTTTCGCCTTTCTAGGGAGTTTTTCCTAGCCACCGTGCTTCTACACCTGCATTACTAGCTGTTTGGGGTTTTAGGCTGGGTTTCTGTACAGCACTTCGAGATATTAGCTGATGTAAGAAGGGCTATATAAAATAAAATTGATTGATTGATTGATTGATTAGATATCTGTTGTTTATTAGATATCTGTTGTTTATTAGATATCTGCTGTTTATTAGATATCTGTTGTTTATTAGATATCTGTTGTTTATTAGATATATGTTGTTTATTAGATATCTGCTGTTTATTAGATATATGTTGTTTATTAGATATCTGTTGTTTATTAGATATCTGCTGTTTATTAGATATCTGTTGTTTATTAGATATCTGTTGTTTATTAGATATCTGTTGTTTATTAGATATATGTTGTTAATTAGATATATGTTGTTTATTAGATATCTGTTGTTTATTAGATATCTGTTGTTAATTAGATATATGTTGTTTATTAGATATCTGTTGTTTATTAGATATCTGTTGTTTATTAGATATCTGCTGTTTATTAGATATCTGTTGTTTATTAGATATATGTTGTTTATTAGATATCTGCTGTTTATTAGATATATGTTGTTTATTAGATATCTGCTGTTTATTAGATATATGTTGTTTATTAGATATCTGCTGGTTATTAGATATATGTTGTTTATTAGATATCTGCTGTTTATTAGATATCTGTTGTTTATTAGATATCTGTTGTTTATTAGATATATGTTGTTTATTAGATATCTGCTGTTTATTAGATATCTGTTGTTAATTAGATATATGTTGTTTATTAGATATCTGTTGTTTATTAGATATCTGTTGTTTATTAGATATCTGTTGTTTATTAGATATCTGTTGTTTATTAGATATCTGCTGTTTATTAGATATCTGTTGTTTATTAGATATCTGTTGTTTATTAGATATCTGTTGTTTATTAGATATCTGTTGTTTATTAGATATCTGTTGTTAATTAGATATATGTTGTTTATTAGATATCTGTTGTTTATTAGATATCTGTTGCTTATTAGATATCTGCTGTTTATTAGATATCTGTTGTTTATTAGATATCTGTTGTTTATTAGATATCTGCTGTTTATTAGATATCTGTTGTTTATTAGATATCTGTTGTTTATTAGATATATGTTGTTTATTAGATATCTGCTGTTTATTAGATATCTGTTGTTTATTAGATATCTGTTGTTTATTAGATATCTGTTGTTTATTAGATATATGTTGTTTATTAGATATCTGCTGTTTATTAGATATCTGTTGTTAATTAGATATATGTTGTTTATTAGATATCTGTTGTTTATTAGATATCTGTTGTTAATTAGATATATGTTGTTTATTAGATATCTGTTGTTTATTAGATATCTGTTGTTTATTAGATATCTGCTGTTTATTAGATATCTGTTGTTTATTAGATATCTGTTGTTTATTAGATATCTGCTGTTTATTAGATATCTGTTGTTTATTAGATATCTGTTGTTTATTAGATATCTGTTGTTTATTAGATATCTCCTGTTTATTAGATATCTGTTGTTTATTAGATATCTGTTGTTTATTAGATATCTGCTGTTTATTAGATATCTGTTGTTTATTAGATATCTGTTGTTTATTAGATATCTGTTGTTTATTAGATATCTGTTGTTTATTAGATATCTGTTGTTAATTAGATATATGTTGTTTATTAGATATCTGTTGTTTATTAGATATCTGTTGTTAATTAGATATATGTTGTTTATTAGATATCTGTTGTTTATTAGATATCTGTTGTTTATTAGATATCTGCTGTTTATTAGATATCTGTTGTTTATTAGATATCTGTTGTTTATTAGATATCTGCTGTTTATTAGATATCTGTTGTTTATTAGATATCTGTTGTTTATTAGATATATGTTGTTTATTAGATATCTGCTGTTTATTAGATATCTGTTGTTAATTAGATATATGTTGTTTATTAGATATCTGTTGTTTATTAGATATCTGTTGTTAATTAGATATATGTTGTTTATTAGATATCTGTTGTTTATTAGATATCTGTTGTTTATTAGATATCTGCTGTTTATTAGATATCTGTTGTTTATTAGATATCTGTTGTTTATTAGATATCTGCTGTTTATTAGATATCTGTTGTTTATTAGATATCTGTTGTTTATTAGATATCTGTTGTTTATTAGATATCTGCTGTTTATTAGATATCTGTTGTTTATTAGATATCTGTTGTTTATTAGATATCTGCTGTTTATTAGATATCTGTTGTTTATTAGATATCTGTTGTTTATTAGATATCTGTTGTTTATTAGATATCTGTTGTTTATTAGATATCTGTTGTTTATTAGATATCTGCTGTTTATTAGATATCTGTTGTTTATTAGATATCTGTTGTTTATTAGATATCTGCTGTTTATTAGATATCTGTTGTTTATTAGATATCTGTTGTTTATTAGATATCTGTTGTTTATTAGATATCTGTTGTTTATTAGATATCTGCTGTTTATTAGATATCTGTTGTTTATTAGATATATGTTGTTTATTAGATATCTGCTGTTTATTAGATATATGTTGTTTATTAGATATCTGCTGTTTATTAGATAAATGCTGTTTATTAGATATCTGTTGTTTATTAGATATCTGTTGTTTATTAGATATATGTTGTTTATTAGATATCTGCTGTTTATTAGATATCTGTTGTTTATTAGATATCTGTTGTTTATTAGATATCTGTTGTTTATTAGATATCTGTTGTTTATTAGATATCTGTTGTTTATTAGATATCTGTTGTTTATTAGATATCTGTTGTTTATTAGATATCTGTTGTTTATTAGATATATGTTGTTTATTAGATATCTGCTGTTTATTACATATATGTTGTTTATTAGATATCTGCTGTTTATTAGATATATGTTGTTTATTAGATATCTGCTGTTTATTAGATATCTGTTGTTAATTAGATATATGTTGTTTATTAGATATCTGTTGTTTATTAGATATCTGTTGTTTATTAGATATCTGTTGTTTATTAGATATCTGTTGTTTATTAGATATCTGCTGTTTATTAGATATCTGTTGTTTATTAGATATCTGTTGTTTATTAGATATCTGTTGTTTATTAGATATCTGTTGTTTATTAGATATCTGTTGTTAATTAGATATATGTTGTTTATTAGATATCTGTTGTTTATTAGATATCTGTTGCTTATTAGATATCTGCTGTTTATTAGATATCTGTTGTTTATTAGATATCTGTTGTTTATTAGATATCTGCTGTTTATTAGATATCTGTTGTTTATTAGATATCTGTTGTTTATTAGATATATGTTGTTTATTAGATATCTGCTGTTTATTAGATATATGTTGTTTATTAGATATCTGTTGTTTATTAGATATCTGCTGTTTATTAGATATCTGTTGTTTATTAGATATCTGTTGTTTATTAGATATAGATATCTGTTGTTTATTAGATATCTGTTGTTAATTAGATATATGTTGTTTATTAGATATCTGTTGTTTATTAGATATCTGTTGTTAATTAGATATATGTTGTTTATTAGATATCTGTTGTTTATTAGATATCTGTTGTTTATTAGATATCTGCTGTTTATTAGATATCTGTTGTTTATTAGATATCTGTTGTTTATTAGATATCTGCTGTTTATTAGATATCTGTTGTTTATTAGATATCTGTTGTTTATTAGATATATGTTGTTTATTAGATATCTGCTGTTTATTAGATATATGTTGTTTATTAGATATCTGCTGTTTATTAGATATCTGCTGTTTATTAGATATCTGTTGTTTATTAGATATCTGTTGTTTATTAGATATCTGTTGTTTATTAGATATATGTTGTTTATTAGATATCTGCTGTTTATTAGATATCTGTTGTTAATTAGATATATGTTGTTTATTAGATATCTGTTGTTTATTAGATATCTGTTGTTTATTAGATATCTGTTGTTTATTAGATATCTGCTGTTTATTAGATATCTGTTGTTTATTAGATATCTGTTGTTTATTAGATATCTGTTGTTTATTAGATATCTGTTGTTTATTAGATATCTGTTGTTAATTAGATATATGTTGTTTATTAGATATCTGTTGTTTATTAGATATCTGTTGTTTATTAGATATCTGCTGTTTATTAGATATCTGTTGTTTATTAGATATCTGTTGTTTATTAGATATCTGCTGTTTATTAGATATCTGTTGTTTATTAGATATCTGTTGTTTATTAGATATCTGTTGTTTATTAGATATCTGCTGTTTATTAGATATCTGTTGTTTATTAGATATCTGTTGTTTATTAGATATCTGCTGTTTATTAGATATCTGTTGTTTATTAGATATCTGTTGTTTATTAGATATATGTTGTTTATTAGATATCTGCTGTTTATTAGATATCTGTTGTTAATTAGATATATGTTGTTTATTAGATATCTGTTGTTTATTAGATATCTGTTGTTAATTAGATATATGTTGTTTATTAGATATCTGTTGTTTATTAGATATCTGTTGTTTATTAGATATCTGCTGTTTATTAGATATCTGTTGTTTATTAGATATCTGTTGTTTATTAGATATCTGCTGTTTATTAGATATCTGTTGTTTATTAGATATCTGTTGTTTATTAGATATCTGTTGTTTATTAGATATCTGCTGTTTATTAGATATCTGTTGTTTATTAGATATCTGTTGTTTATTAGATATCTGCTGTTTATTAGATATCTGTTGTTTATTAGATATCTGTTGTTTATTAGATATCTGTTGTTTATTAGATATCTGTTGTTTATTAGATATCTGTTGTTAATTAGATATATGTTGTTTATTAGATATCTGTTGTTTATTAGATATCTGTTGTTAATTAGATATATGTTGTTTATTAGATATCTGTTGTTTATTAGATATCTGTTGTTTATTAGATATCTGCTGTTTATTAGATATCTGTTGTTTATTAGATATCTGTTGTTTATTAGATATCTGCTGTTTATTAGATATCTGTTGTTTATTAGATATCTGTTGTTTATTAGATATCTGTTGTTTATTAGATATCTGTTGTTTATTAGATATCTGCTGTTTATTAGATATCTGTTGTTTATTAGATATATGTTGTTTATTAGATATCTGCTGTTTATTAGATATATGTTGTTTATTAGATATCTGCTGTTTATTAGATAAATGCTGTTTATTAGATATCTGTTGTTTATTAGATATCTGTTGTTTATTAGATATATGTTGTTTATTAGATATCTGCTGTTTATTAGATATCTGTTGTTTATTAGATATCTGTTGTTTATTAGATATCTGTTGTTTATTAGATATCTGTTTTTTATTAGATATCTGTTGTTTATTAGATATCTGTTGTTTATTAGATATCTGTTGTTTATTAGATATCTGTTGTTTATTAGATATATGTTGTTTATTAGATATCTGCTGTTTATTACATATATGTTGTTTATTAGATATCTGCTGTTTATTAGATATATGTTGTTTATTAGATATCTGCTGTTTATTAGATATCTGTTGTTAATTAGATATATGTTGTTTATTAGATATCTGTTGTTTATTAGATATCTGTTGTTTATTAGATATCTGTTGTTTATTAGATATCTGTTGTTTATTAGATATCTGCTGTTTATTAGATATCTGTTGTTTATTAGATATCTGTTGTTTATTAGATATCTGTTGTTTATTAGATATCTGTTGTTTATTAGATATCTGTTGTTAATTAGATATATGTTGTTTATTAGATATCTGTTGTTTATTAGATATCTGTTGCTTATTAGATATCTGCTGTTTATTAGATATCTGTTGTTTATTAGATATCTGTTGTTTATTAGATATCTGCTGTTTATTAGATATCTGTTGTTTATTAGATATCTGTTGTTTATTAGATATATGTTGTTTATTAGATATCTGCTGTTTATTAGATATATGTTGTTTATTAGATATCTGTTGTTTATTAGATATCTGCTGTTTATTAGATATCTGTTGTTTATTAGATATCTGTTGTTTATTAGATATAGATATCTGTTGTTTATTAGATATCTGTTGTTAATTAGATATATGTTGTTTATTAGATATCTGTTGTTTATTAGATATCTGTTGTTAATTAGATATATGTTGTTTATTAGATATCTGTTGTTTATTAGATATCTGTTGTTTATTAGATATCTGCTGTTTATTAGATATCTGTTGTTTATTAGATATCTGTTGTTTATTAGATATCTGCTGTTTATTAGATATCTGTTGTTTATTAGATATCTGTTGTTTATTAGATATATGTTGTTTATTAGATATCTGCTGTTTATTAGATATATGTTGTTTATTAGATATCTGCTGTTTATTAGATATCTGCTGTTTATTAGATATCTGTTGTTTATTAGATATCTGTTGTTTATTAGATATCTGTTGTTTATTAGATATATGTTGTTTATTAGATATCTGCTGTTTATTAGATATCTGTTGTTAATTAGATATATGTTGTTTATTAGATATCTGTTGTTTATTAGATATCTGTTGTTTATTAGATATCTGTTGTTTATTAGATATCTACTGTTTATTAGATATCTGTTGTTTATTAGATATCTGTTGTTTATTAGATATCTGTTGTTTATTAGATATCTGTTGTTTATTAGATATCTGTTGTTAATTAGATATATGTTGTTTATTAGATATCTGTTGTTTATTAGATATCTGTTGTTTATTAGATATCTGCTGTTTATTAGATATCTGTTGTTTATTAGATATCTGTTGTTTATTAGATATCTGCTGTTTATTAGATATCTGTTGTTTATTAGATATCTGTTGTTTATTAGATATCTGTTGTTTATTAGATATCTGCTGTTTATTAGATATCTGTTGTTTATTAGATATCTGTTGTTTATTAGATATCTGCTGTTTATTAGATATCTGTTGTTTATTAGATATCTGTTGTTTATTAGATATCTGTTGTTTATTAGATATCTGTTGTTTATTAGATATCTGTTGTTAATTAGATATATGTTGTTTATTAGATATCTGTTGTTTATTAGATATCTGTTGTTAATTAGATATATGTTGTTTATTAGATATCTGTTGTTTATTAGATATCTGTTGTTTATTAGATATCTGCTGTTTATTAGATATCTGTTGTTTATTAGATATCTGTTGTTTATTAGATATCTGCTGTTTATTAGATATCTGTTGTTTATTAGATATCTGTTGTTTATTAGATATCTGTTGTTTATTAGATATCTGTTGTTTATTAGATATCTGCTGTTTATTAGATATCTGTTGTTTATTAGATATATGTTGTTTATTAGATATCTGCTGTTTATTAGATATATGTTGTTTATTAGATATCTGTTGTTTATTAGATATCTGTTGTTTATTAGATATCTGTTGTTTATTAGAAATCTGTTGTTTATTAGATATCTGTTGTTTATTAGATATCTGTTGTTTATTAGATATCTGTTGTTTATTAGATATCTGTTGTTTATTAGATATATGTTGTTTATTAGATATATGTTGTTTATTAGATATCTGTTGTTTATTAGATATCTGTTGTTTATTAGATATCTGTTTTTTATTAGATATCTGCTGTTTATTAGATATCTGTTGTTTATTAGATATCTGTTGTTTATTAGATATATGTTGTTTATTAGATATCTGCTGTTTATTAGATATATGTTGTTTATTAGATATCTGTTGTTTATTAGATATCTGCTGTTTATTAGATATCTGCTGTTTATTAGATATCTGCTGTTTATTAGATATCTGTTGTTTATTAGATATCTGTTGTTTATTAGATATCTGCTGTTTATTAGATATCTGTTGTTTATTAGATATCTGTTGTTTATTAGATATATGTTGTTTATTAGATATCTGTTGTTTATTAGATATCTGCTGTTTATTAGATATCTGCTGTTTATTAGATATCTGTTGTTTATTAGATATCTGTTGTTTATTAGATATATGTTGTTTATTAGATATCTGTTGTTTATTAGATATCTGTTGTTTATTAGATATATGTTGTTTATTAGATATCTGCTGTTTATTAGATATATGTTGTTTATTAGATATCTGTTGTTTATTAGATATCTGCTGTTTATTAGATATCTGTTGTTTATTAGATATCTGTTGTTTATTAGATATATGTTGTTTATTAGATATCTGCTGTTTATTAGATATCTGTTGTTTATTAGATATCTGTTGTTTATTAGATATCTGTTGTTTATTAGATATCTGTTGTTTATTAGATATCTGTTGTTTATTAGATATCTGTTGTTTATTAGATATCTGTTGTTTATTAGATATATGTTGTTTATTAGATATCTGCTGTTTATTAGATATATGTTGTTTATTAGATATCTGCTGTTTATTAGATATCTGTTGTTTATTAGATATCTGTTGTTTATTAGATATATGTTGTTTATTAGATATCTGCTGTTTATTAGATATCTGTTGTTTATTAGATATCTGTTGTTTATTAGATATCTGTTGTTTATTAGATATCTGTTGTTTATTAGATATCTGTTGTTTATTAGATATCTGTTGTTTATTAGATATCTGTTGTTTATTAGATATCTGCTGTTTATTAGATATATGTTGTTTATTAGATATATGTTGTTTATTAGATATATGTTGTTTATTAGATATCTGTTGTTTATTAGAAATCTGTTGTTTATTAGATATCTGTTGTTTATTAGATATCTGTTGTTTATTAGATATCTGTTGTTTATTAGATATCTGTTGTTTATTAGATATCTGTTGTTTATTAGATATCTTTTGTTTATTAGATATCTGTTGTTTATTAGATATCTGCTGTTTATTAGATATCTGTTGTTTATTAGATATCTGTTGTTTATTAGATATCTGTTGTTTATTAGATATCTGCTGTTTATTAGATATCTGTTGTTTATTAGATATATGTTGTTTATTAGATATATGTTGTTTATTAGATATCTGTTGTTTATTAGATATCTGTTGTTTATTAGATATCTGCTGTTTATTAGATATCTGTTGTTTATTAGATATCTGTTGTTTATTAGATATCTGCTGTTTATTAGATATCTGTTGTTTATTAGATATCTGTTGTTTATTAGATATCTGTTGTTTATTAGATATCTGCTGTTTATTAGATATATGTTGTTTATTAGATATCTGTTGTTTATTAGATATATGCTGTTTATTAGATATCTGTTGTTTATTAGATATCTGCTGTTTATTAGATATATGCTGTTTATTCGATATCTGCTGTTTATTAGATATCTGTTGTTTATTAGATATATGCTGTTTATTAGATATCTGTTGTTTATTAGATATCTGTTGTTTATTAGATATCTGCTGTTTATTAGATATCTGTTGTTTATTAGATATATGTTGTTTATTAGATATCTGTTGTTTATTAGATATCTGTTGTTTATTAGATATCTGCTGTTTATTAGATATCTGTTGTTTATTAGATATCTGTTGTTTATTAGATATCTGTTGTTTATTAGATATCTGTTGTTTATTAGATATCTGCTGTTTATTAGATATCTGTTGTTTATTAGATATCTGTTGTTTATTAGATATATGCTGTTTATTAGATATCTGTTGTTTATTAGATATCTGTTGTTTATTAGATATCTGCTGTTTATTAGATATCTGTTGTTTATTAAATATCTGTTGTTTATTAGATATCTGTTGTTTATTAGATATCTGTTGTTTATTAGATATATGTTGTTTATTAGATATCTGTTGTTTATTAGATATCTGCTGTTTATTAGATATCTGTTGTTTATTAGATATCTGTTGTTTATTAGATATATGTTGTTTATTAGATATCTGCTGTTTATTAGATATATGTTGTTTATTAGATATCTGTTGTTTATTAGATATCTGCTGTTTATTAGATATCTGCTGTTTATTAGATATCTGCTGTTTATTAGATATATGCTGTTTATTAGATATCTGCTGTTTATTAGATATCTGCTGTTTATTAGATATCTGCTGTTTATTAGATATCTGTTGTTTATTAGATATCTGTTGTTTATTAGATATCTGTTGTTTATTAGATATCTGCTGTTTATTAGATATCTGTTGTTTATTAGATATCTGTTGTTTATTAGATATCTGCTGTTTATTAGATATATGTTGTTTATTAGATATATGTTGTTTATTAGATATCTGCTGTTTATTAGATATCTGTTGTTTATTAGATATCTGCTGTTTAATAGATATCTGCTGTTTATTAGATATCTGTTGTTTATTAGATATCTGTTGTTTATTAGATATCTGCTGTTTATTAGATATCTGCTGTTTATTAGATATCTGTTGTTTATTAGATATATGTTGTTTTTAGATATCTGCTGTTTATTAGATATCTGTTGTTTATTAGATATCTGTTGTTTATTAGATATCTGTTGTTTATTAGATATCTGCTGTTTATTAGATATCTGTTGTTTATTAGATATCTGTTGTTTATTAGATATCTGTTGTTTATTAGATATCTGTTGTTTATTAGATATCTGCTGTTTATTAGATATCTGCTGTTTATTAGATATCTGTTGTTTATTAGATATATGTTGTTTATTAGATATATGTTGTTTATTAGATATCTGCTGTTTATTAGATATATGTTGTTAATTAGATATCTGTTGTTTATTAGATATCTGTTGTTTATTAGATATCTGTTGTTTATTAGATATCTGTTGTTTATTAGATATCTGCTGTTTAATAGATATATGTTGTTAATTAGATATATGTTGTTTATTAGATATCTGTTGTTTATTAA
Organism: Coregonus lavaretus; assembly: GCF_964263955.1. Lineage (NCBI taxonomy): Eukaryota > Metazoa > Chordata > Actinopteri > Salmoniformes > Salmonidae > Coregonus > Coregonus lavaretus. Next base: position 549,044 of record NW_028162929.1, on the reverse strand, counting down.
ATATCTGTTGTTTATTAGATATCTGTTGTTTATTAGATATCTGCTGTTTATTAGATATCTGTTGTTATTTAGATATCTGTTGTTTATTAGATATCTGTTGTTTATTAGATATCTGTTGTTTATTAGATATATGTTGTTTATTAGATATATGTTGTTTATTAGATATATGTTGTTTATTAGATATCTGTTGTTTATTAGATATATGTTGTTTATTAGATATATGTTGTTTATTAGATATCTGTTGTTTATTAGATATCTGCTGTTTATTAGATATCTGTTGTTTATTAGATATCTGTTGTTTATTAGATATCTGTTGTTTATTAGATATCTGTTGTTAATTAGATATCTGTTGTTTATTAGATATATGTTGTTTATTAGATATATGTTGTTTATTAGATATCTGCTGTTTATTAGATATCTGCTGTTTATTAGATATATGTTGTTTATTAGATATATGTTGTTTATTAGATATCTGCTGTTTATTAGATATCTGTTGTTTATTAGATATCTGCTGTTTATTAGATATCTGCTGTTTATTAGATATCTGTTGTTTATTAGATATATGTTGTTTATTAGATATCTGTTGTTTATTAGATATATGTTGTTTATTAGATATCTGCTGTTTATTAGATATCTGCTGTTTATTAGATATATGTTGTTTATTAGATATATGTTGTTTATTAGATATCTGCTGTTTATTAGATATCTGTTGTTTATTAGATATCTGTTGTTTATTAGATATCTGTTGTTTATTAGATATCTGTTGTTTATTAGATATCTGCTGTTTATTAGATATATGTTGTTAATTAGATATCTGTTGTTTATTAGATATCTGCTGTTTATTAGATATCTGTTGTTGATTAGATATCTGCTGTTTATTAGATATCTGCTGTTTATTAGATATCTGTTGTTAATTAGATATCTGCTGTTTATTAGATATCTGTTGTTTATTAGATATCTGTTGTTTATTAGATATCTGCTGTTTATTAGATATCTGTTGTTTATTAGATATATGTTGTTTATTAGATATCTGCTGTTTATTAGATATATGTTGTTTATTAGATATCTGCTGTTTATTAGATATCTGCTGTTTATTAGATATATGTTGTTTATTAGATATCTGCTGTTTATTAGATATCTGTTGTTTATTAGATATCTGTTGTTTATTAGATATCTGTTGTTTATTAGATATCTGCTGTTTATTAGATATCTGTTGTTTATTAGATATCTGTTGTTTATTAGATATCTGCTGTTTATTAGATATCTGTTGTTAATTAGATATCTGTTGTTTATTAGATATCTGTTGTTTATTAGATATCTGCTCTTTATTAGATATCTGTTGTTAATTAGATATCTGCTGTTTATTAGATATATGTTGTTAATTAGATATCTGTTGTTTATTAGATATCTGCTGTTTATTAGATATCTGTTGTTTATTAGATATCTGCTGTTTATTAGATATCTGTTGTTAATTAGATATCTGCTGTTTATTAGATATCTGCTGTTTATTAGATATCTGTTGTTAATTAGATATCTGCTGTTTATTAGATATCTGTTGTTTATTAGATATCTGTTGTTTATTAGATATCTGCTGTTTATTAGATATCTGTTGTTTATTAGATATCTGTTGTTTATTAGATATCTGCTGTTTATTAGATATATGTTCTTTATTAGATATCTGCTGTTTATTAGATATATGTTGTTTATTAGATATATGTTGTTTATTAGATATCTGTTGTTTATTAGATATCTGTTGTTTATTAGATATATGTTGTTAATTAGATATCTGTTGTTTATTAGATATCTGTTGTTTATTAGATATCTGTTGTTTATTAGATATCTGTTGTTTATTAGATATCTGCTGTTTATTAGATATATGTTGTTTATTAGATATATGTTGTTTATTAGATATCTGTTGTTTATTAGATATCTGCTGTTTATTAGATATCTGCTGTTTATTAGATATCTGTTGTTTATTAGATATCTGCTGTTTATTAGATATCTGTTGTTTATTAGATATATGCTGTTTATTAGATATCTGTTGTTTATTAGATATCTGCTGTTTATTAGATATCTGTTGTTTATTAGATATCTGCTGTTTATTAGATATATGTTGTTTATTAGATATCTGTTGTTTATTAGATATCTGTTGTTTATTAGATATATGTTGTTTATTAGATATCTGCTGTTTATTAGATATCTGTTGTTTATTAGATATCTGTTGTTTATTAGATATCTGTTGTTTATTAGATATATGTTGTTAATTAGATATCTGCTGTTTATTAGATATCTGTTGTTTATTAGATATCTGTTGTTTATTAGATATCTGTTGTTTATTAGATATCTGCTGTTTATTAGATATATGTTGTTTATTAGATATCTGTTGTTTATTAGATATCTGTTGTTTATTAGATATCTGTTGTTAATTCGATATCTGCTGTTTATTAGATATCTGTTGTTTATTAGATATCTGCTGTTTATTAGATATCTGTTGTTTATTAGATATCTGTTGTTTATTAGATATCTGCTGTTTATTAGATATCTGTTGTTTATTAGATATCTGTTGTTTATTAGATATATGTTGTTAATTAGATATCTGCTGTTTATTAGATATCTGTTGTTTATTAGATATCTGTTGTTTATTAGATATCTGTTGTTTATTAGATATCTGCTGTTTATTAGATATCTGCTGTTTATTAGATATCTGCTGTTTATTAGATATCTGTTGTTTATTAGATATCTGTTGTTTATTAGATATATGTTGTTAATTAGATATCTGCTGTTTATTAGATATCTGTTGTTTATTAGATATCTGTTGTTTATTAGATATCTGCTGTTTATTAGATATCTGCTGTTTATTAGATATCTGCTGTTTATTAGATATCTGTTGTTTATTAGATGTCTGCTGTTTATTAGATATATGTTGTTTATTAGATATCTGCTGTTTATTAGATATCTGCTGTTTATTAGATATATGTTGTTAATTCGATATCTGCTGTTTATTAGATATCTGTTGTTTATTAGATATCTGCTGTTTATTAGATATCTGTTGTTTATTAGATATCTGCTGTTTATTAGATATCTGTTGTTTATTAGATATCTGCTGTTTATTAGATATCTGTTGTTTATTAGATATATGTTGTTTATTAGATATCTGCTGTTTATTAGATATCTGTTGTTTATTAGATATCTGTTGTTTATTAGATATCTGTTGTTTATTAGATATCTGCTGTTTATTAGATATCTGTTGTTTATTAGATATCTGTTGTTTATTAGATATCTGTTGTTTATTAGATATCTGTTGTTTATTAGATATCTGTTGTTTATTAGGTATCTGTTGTTTATTAGATATCTGTTGTTTATTAGATATCTGTTGTTTATTAGATATCTGCTGTTTATTAGATATCTGTTGTTTATTAGATATCTGCTGTTTATTAGATATCTGTTGTTTATTAGATATCTGTTGTTTATTAGATATCTGTTGTTTATTAGATATCTGTTGTTTATTAGATATCTGCTGTTTATTAGATATCTGTTGTTTATTAGATATCTGTTGTTTATTAGATATCTGTTGTTTATTAGATATCTGCTGTTTATTAGATATATGTTGTTTATTAGATATCTGTTGTTTATTAGATATCTGCTGTTTATTAGATATCTGTTGTTTATTAGATATCTGTTGTTTATTAGATATCTGCTGTTTATTAGATATCTGTTGTTTATTAGATATCTGCTGTTTATTAGATATCTGTTGTTTATTAGATATATGCTGTTTATTAGATATCTGTTGTTTATTAGATATCTGCTGTTTATTAGATATCTGTTGTTTATTAGATATCTGCTGTTTATTAGATATATGTTGTTTATTAGATATCTGTTGTTTATTAGATATCTGTTGTTTATTAGATATATGTTGTTTATTAGATATCTGCTGTTTATTAGATATCTGTTGTTTATTAGATATCTGTTGTTTATTAGATATCTGTTGTTTATTAGATATATGTTGTTAATTAGATATCTGCTGTTTATTAGATATCTGTTGTTTATTAGATATCTGTTGTTTATTAGATATCTGTTGTTTATTAGATATCTGCTGTTTATTAGATATATGTTGTTTATTAGATATCTGTTGTTTATTAGATATCTGTTGTTTATTAGATATCTGTTGTTAATTCGATATCTGCTGTTTATTAGATATCTGCTGTTTATTAGATATCTGCTGTTTATTAGATATCTGTTGTTTATTAGATGTCTGCTGTTTATTAGATATATGTTGTTTATTAGATATCTGTTGTTTATTAGATATCTGTTGTTTATTAGATATATGTTGTTAATTCGATATCTGCTGTTTATTAGATATCTGTTGTTTATTAGATATCTGCTGTTTATTAGATATCTGTTGTTTATTAGATATCTGCTGTTTATTAGATATCTGTTGTTTATTAGATATCTGCTGTTTATTAGATATCTGTTGTTTATTAGATATATGTTGTTTATTAGATATCTGCTGTTTATTAGATATCTGTTGTTTATTAGATATCTGTTGTTTATTAGATATCTGTTGTTTATTAGATATCTGCTGTTTATTAGATATCTGTTGTTTATTAGATATCTGTTGTTTATTAGATATCTGTTGTTTATTAGATATCTGTTGTTTATTAGATATCTGTTGTTTATTAGATATCTGTTGTTTATTAGATATCTGTTGTTTATTAGATATCTGCTGTTTATTAGATATCTGTTGTTTATTAGATATCTGCTGTTTATTAGATATCTGTTGTTTATTAGATATCTGTTGTTTATTAGATATCTGTTGTTTATTAGATATCTGCTGTTTATTAGATATCTGTTGTTTATTAGATATCTGTTGTTTATTAGATATCTGTTGTTTATTAGATATCTGCTGTTTATTAGATATATGTTGTTTATTAGATATCTGTTGTTTATTAGATATCTGCTGTTTATTAGATATCTGTTGTTTATTAGATATCTGTTGTTTATTAGATATCTGTTGTTTATTAGATATCTGTTGTTTATTAGATATCTGTTGTTTATTAGATATCTGTTGTTTATTAGATATCTGCTGTTTATTAGATATCTGTTGTTAATTAGATATCTGTTGTTTATTAGATATCTGCTGTTTATTAGATATCTGTTGTTTATTAGATATATGCTGTTTATTAGATATCTGTTGTTAATTAGATATCTGTTGTTTATTAGATATCTGCTGTTTATTAGATATCTGTTGTTTATTAGATATCTGCTGTTTATTAGATATCTGTTGTTTATTAGATATCTGTTGTTTATTAGATATCTGTTGTTTATTAGATATCTGTTGTTTATTAGATATATGTTGTTTATTAGATATCTGCTGTTTATTAGATATCTGCTGTTTATTAGATATCTGTTGTTTATTAGATGTCTGTTGTTTCGCACATAAAGAAAGAGATAAATTAAAAAAATATTGAGACAATGTACAAAGAAAATATCCGTCCAAGTCAGTAATTGGACCACTGTCAAAAAGACTTCCAGCACTTGCAAATAAAGTACCACCTAGAAACTAAATCCATTCTCAGTCAGCAGACACAATGGACACATTTTGACCATCCAACCATAGTCCTTAAAACATGTTAGTGCAGTGGGCTAAAACAGGGTCACACAAAGTGTTTCTTGGTAGTACTAAACACATCTACAAAGTATACACCTCACACACGGTTATGGGCTTAAAAAAAGAAGACACCTGTATCATGTCAGATATAGAGTTGAAATGTATTACATTTTGAATTTGCATCACAATATTACACTTTATACAGATCACAGAAGACGGAAATAATAACAAAACGGTTTAACATAGAAACACCGAATTTCCATCAGGTTTAAAAAAATAATGTTTATTAATTATGAAATTATGAAAAATATGAATAACATTCCATGAGGCTACTAGGTCATTTGACTGCTGGAAAGGGCAACTAGAATGGTCCCATAAAAACAAGCACATCTCCTTGGGGGACCAAACTCAGTTATGGTATGGTCCATTCCATTAAGCCTAATTCATACCTTCCTCTTCCACGCCTTCCGCTAAGGCCACTCAAACAAAACGTCGCAATTTTGAACGTTTGCTCCCGTCTTCACATTCTTTTCCAAGGAAGTGAGTGGACGCGGAACCAGACATGTGGATGGTCACAGAAGGTACACATTAGGCATTAGGTTTCTTTATGTGTAGAAGATGAGTTCAGGTATCTGTCCCCCTTGGACTCCGGTCCCGTTGGTACTCTCTGATGAACACTGGAACTGAAACGTCACCTTCCCACACTGCACCTCGGTCATGCCTTCCTGTCCAAAGTAACTCAACTCTTTCCCATCCAGCACCACGCTGACCGTGTAGAACGTATCCGGTTCTATCTGAACGGGATACTCAAACCACACAGGGAACGTGTTGCTAGAACCGTCAGACAAGTATTTACTCAGGTTCTGTCCGAGGACAAGGCCCTGGCGCTTGAGCTCGATCTTAGCCGAGTACTCCGCCGATCCGCAGCTGGAGCCGTAGAGGCCGAACCCGGCGATGAAGACCCGTTTGTCCACGGCGAACTGGATGCTGTCGCAGCGTCCCCGGTAGCGCCACTGGTTGCTCCGGTAGGCGCAGGACTGGAAACGGTGGCATTGCTGGGGAGACAGGCCCTTCCGGGGTTGGCTGGCGAACTGGAGGTCCGGTTTCTTGGCCGCGGTATACCACAGGAAGATGTCGTTGGTTTCGTTCAGCGTCAGGACGCCTGATTGGGCGGCACCATTGGCAAAGTCATCCAATGCCATGGTAGGGATGCGGATGAGGAATACGGCATTGCCCAGCACCTAAAAAAGAAAGATATAAACAGTGGGGAGAACAAGTATTTGATACACTGCCGATTTTGCAGGTTTTCCTACTTACAAAGCATGTAGAGGTCTGTAATTTTTATCATAGGTACACTTCAACTGTGAGAGACGGAATCTAAAACAAAAATCCAGAAAATCACATTGTATGATTTTTAAGTAATTAATTTGCATTTTATTGCATGACATAAGTATTTGATACATCAGAAAAGCAGAACTTAATATTTGGTACAGAAACCTTTGTTTGCAATTACAGAGATCATATGTTTCCTGTAGGTCTTGACCAGGTTTGCACACACTGCAGCAGGGATTTTGGCCCACTCCTCCATACAGACCTTCTCCGGATCCTTCAGGTTTCGGGGCTGTCGCTGGGCAATACGGACTTTCAGCTCCCTCCAAAGATTTTCTATTGGGTTCAGGTCTGGAGACTGGCTAGGCCACTCCAGGACCTTGAGATGCTTCTTACGGAGCCACTCCTTAGTTGCCCTGGCTGTGTGGAAGACCCAGCCACAACCCATCTTCAATGCTCTTACTGAGGGAAGGAGGTTGTTGGCCAAGATCTCGCGATACATGGCCCCATCCATCCTCCCCTCAATACGGTGCAGTCGTCCTGTCCCCTTTGCAGAAAAGCATCCCCAAAGAATGATGTTTCCACCTTCATGCTTCACGGTTGGGATGGTGTTCTTGGGGTTGTACTCATCCTTCTTCTTCCTCCAAACATGGCGAGTGGAATTTAGACCAAAAAGCTATATTTTTGTCTCATCAGACCACATGACCTTCTCCCATTCCTCCTCTGGATCATCCAGATGGTCATTGGCAAACTTCAGCCTGGACATGCGCTGGCTTGAGCAGGGGGACCTTGCGTGCGCTGCAGGATTTTAATCCATGACGGCGTAGTGTGTTATTAATGGTTTTCTTTGAGACTGTGGTCCCAGATCTCTTCAGGTCATTGACCAGGTCCTGCCGTGTAGTTCTGGGCTGATCCCACACCTTCCTCATGATCATTGATGGCCCACGAGGTGAGATCTTGCATGGAGCCCCAGACCGAGGGTGATTGACCGTCATCTTGAACTTCTTCCATTTTCTAATAATTGCGCCAACAGTTGCTGCCTTCTCACCAAGCTGCTTGCCTATTGTCCTGTAGCCCATCCCAGCCTTGTGCAGGTCTACCATTTTATCCCTGATGTCCTTACACAGCTCTCTGGTCTTGGCCATTGTGGAGAGGTTGGAGTCTGTTTGATTGAGTGTGTGGACAGGTGTCTTTTATACAGGTAACGAGTTCAAACAGGTGCAGTTAATACAGGTAATGAGTGAAGAACAGGAGGGCTTCTTAAAGAAAAACTAACAGGTCTGTGAGAGCCGGAATTCTTACTGGTTGGTAGGTGATCAAATACTTATGTCATGCAATAAAATGCAAATTAATTACTTAAAAATCATACAATGTGATTTTCTGGATTTTTGTTTTAGATTCCGTCTATCACAGTTGATGTGTACCTATGATAAAAATTACAGACCTCTACATGCTTTGTAAGTAGGAAAACCTGCAAAATCGGCAGTGTATCAAATACTTGTTCTCCCCACTGTAGTTGATTAATTCATTGCCGAGGGGAAATTTCATGTCACACAGCAGGAAAATATATACAGTACCAGTCAAAAGTTTGGACACACCTACTCATTCAAGGGTTTTTCTTTATTTGAACATTTTTTTTTATTGTAGAATAATAGTGAAGACTACTATGAAAAACTATGAAATAACACATATGGAATCACATAGTAACCAAAGAAGTGTTAAACAAATCAAAATATATTTTATATTTGAGATTCTTCAAATAGCCACCCATTGCCTTGATGACAGCTTTGCACAATCTTGGTATTCTCTCAACCAGCTTCACGTGGAATGCTTTTCCAACAGTCTTGAAGGAGCTCCCACATATGCTGAGCACTTGTTGGATGCTTTTCCTTCACTCTGCCGTCCGACTCATCCCAAACCATCTCAATTGGGTTGAGGTCAGAGGATTGTGGAGGCCAGGTCATCTGATGCAGCACTCCATCACTCTCCTTCTTGGTACAATAGCCCTTACCCAGCCTGGAGGTGTGTAGGGTCATTGTCCTGTTGAAAAACAAATGATAGTCCCACTAAGCCCAAACCAGATGGGATGGCGTAACGCTGCAGAATGCTGTGGTAGCCATCCTTGTTAAGTGTGCCTTGAATTCTAAATAAATCACAGACAGTTTCACCAGCAAAGCACCCGCACACCATAACACCTCCTCCTCCATGCTTTACGTTGGACATGCGGAGATCATCCATTCACCCACACCGTGTCTCACAAAGACACAGCGGTTTGAACCCAAAATCTCAAATTTGGACTCCAGACCAAAGGACACATTTCCACAGTTTTAATGTCCATTGCTCGTGTTTCTTGGCCCAAGCAAGTCTCTTCTTCGTATTGATGTCCTTTAGTAGTGGTTTCTTTGCAGCAATTCGACCATGAAGGCCTGATTCACACAGTCTCCTCTGAACAGTTGATGTTGAGATGTGTCTGCTACTTGAACTCTGTGAAGCATTTATTTGGGCTGCAATTTCTGAGGCTGGTAACTCTAATTAACTTTTCCTCTACAGCAGAGGTAACTCTGGGTCTTCCATTCCTGTGGCGGTCCTCAAGAGAGCCAGTTTCATCATACTGCTTGATGGTTTTTGCGACTGCACTTGAAGAAACGTTCAAAGTTCTTTAACTTTTCCATATTGACTGACCTTCATGTCTTAAAGTAATGATGGATTGTCGTTTCTCTTTGCTTATTTGAGCTGTTCTTGCCATAATACGGCTATCTTCTGTATACCCCCCTATCTTGTCACAAAATAACTGATTGGCTCAAACGCATTAAGAAGGAAAGAAATTCCACAAATTAACTTTTAAGAAGGCACACCTGTTAATTGAAAGCTGTCATCAAGGCAAAGGGTGGCAAAGGGTATTTGAAGAATCTCAAATAGAAAATATATATTTGATTTGTTTAATACTTTTTTGGTTACTACATGATTCCATATGTGTTATTTAATAGTTTTGATGTCTTCACTATTATTCTACAATGTAAAAAATAGTATAAAAATAAAGAAAAACCCTTGACTGAGTAAACCCTAAACACACTAGAAACTGAGGAGCTACAAAGTACTCCTAAACATACCATTGTAGATCAGCATAAGATATCATCAATAAATACTATCATAAGATAATGTAGTGACCTTAACCCAACACCTAGCAACCTCGTCAAGAGGTTTGGCTCTCTTGCCATGATGGCTAAAATGTTGGGTTGATGGTTAATGTCAGCGTTGCTGTAATCCCGTTAGTAATACCTTGCGTTTGTTGTCGATGGAGGTGGTGAGGTCCTTTCTCTGACATTCTGCTTCGGCCCAGCTCATAGCTGCCTCGAACACCACCTCCTCCTTGGCATTCAGGGTGTCTCTCTGGAGGATACTCTCGAGTGTCTTGGAGTCGATGTCCGTGAAACCCTCCGATGTCAGGGCCAGCTCTGCCTGGGCATCAATCACCTGGTGGGATGGGGACGGAGACGGATGAGTAATCCACAGACAGACGCGTTTCGACCCGCAGCCTTCTTCAGCATGCAGAGACACAACTAAGAAAACACACTGGCCAAGTTTAAGACAACCGACATTACTGGTCATTGATAAAACTCTAGCATTTCAGCCCAAGATATACTGATCGAAAATATAAACGCAACATGTAAAGTGTTGGTCCCATTTTTCATGAGATGAAATAAAATATCCCAGAATGTTTCCATATGCACAAAAATATTATTTCTCTCAAATTTTGTGCACAAATTAGTTTACATCCCCTGTAAAGTGGAGTATTTCTCCTTCGCCAAGATAATCCACCTGACATGTTGTCACCTCTCCTCGCGTTGCTCCCCTCCGGCGCTCTGATTCGCTGGTCTACTGAGCCACCGGTCTGAGCGCACCACCTCGGCAAACACAGGAAGGGAAACCCAACGCACCCTAATCACCTCCAGCGCACCTGCACCTCATCGTCTCATCACCACCCCTATGTAGCCCTGGACTGTTCAGTCATTGTGTTGTGTGTGATTGTTTAGCTTCGTGTCGTTTACTCTCTCCTTCTTATTCTCTTTCTAATTGTTAAGTAAACCTTTACCTTGTTGATTCCTGCATCTGTGTCCTGCCTCTTCGTATCCTCAGTACTCGTCACACGTGGCATATCAAGAAGCTTATAAAGGTTGATCTCTGCACCCCCGAGGAAAATCTAATTGGCAAAATAAAAAATTCCCCATCAAAAATCTGTCAATTTAAGCTAAAGATATCTGGGTTTTTTTTGCATTGGATGCGTCTCCGTCCACATCTGCAGTGAAAGGTGACAGAGCTTGTCAGACCATGAGACAAAATGGTCTGTAGAGTCTTTGTTCTCCGTTTTGCTCCCAAAAGCGTCTTGGAACTACAAGATGGTGTTCTCAGGTTTGGTCTACAACCCCCAAAAGCGTCTTGGAACTACAAGATGGTGTTCTCAGGTTTGGTCTACAACCCCCAAAAGTGTCTTGGAACTCGTCTGAAGTCAGATACAGCTGATCTGCCAACTTCTGTCTGTAGCGTCCGAACGGTTTGGACTAAACACTGATATGACCCCTCTGTGGAAAGATGAGACTCTCACGAACACGCACATATTGTTGTTTTGCTCTAGGACGTCCACAGGCCTCACAAGACTCGTCTGAATGTACCAGTTGAAGAAATGAATGGAAGTACTTTATATATGGATACTGTTTAGTGCCAAAAATAAGGGGATAAATATAAAGGGGACAAAATAAAATAAAAAATGTTTCCTGATGTTTCCTGATCTTTCTAATATCTCTCAGAAATAGGACAGACACTTCAGAACAAACTTCCTTTAGATTTCCTGGGGGGGACTATCTGTTGTTCCATGTAGTGAATATGTTATTCAATGCATTTGTATGGGCTAATAGCAGCAAGGCCAAATAACATTTTTCATATTTTTTTTTAAATATTAGTTTTTTATACTTCAAGGGGTCTTAAAATTCCAAATCAAATAGCAAAATGATCCTTGGTATGACCTTTTAAAAACAATTTCATATACTGTAGCTTAGTAGAACACCCCCCCCCCCCCCCCCCCACACACACACAATGCCTCAGATGTTTCATGTTTTGAGGGAGCATGCGATTGGCGTGCTGACTGCAGGAATGACCACCAGAGCTGTTACCAGAGAATTGCATGTTCATTTCTCTACCATAAGCCGCCTCCAACGTAATTTAGTTTTAGAGAATTTGGCAGTACGTCCAACCGGCCTCACAAGCGCAGACCATGTGTAACCACGCCAGCCCAGGACCTCCACGTCCTGGCTTCTTCACCTGCGGGATCGTCTGAGACCAGCCACCTGGACAGCTGATGAAACTGTGGGTTTGCACATCCTAAGAATGTCTGTACAAACTGTCAGAAACCATCTCAGGGAAGCTCATCCTGGTGCTCGTCATTCTCACCAGGGTCTTGACCTGTCTGCAGTTTGGTGTCGTAACCGACTTCAGTGGGCAAATGCTCACCTTCAATGGCCACTGCACACTGGAGAACTGTGCTCTTCATGGATGAATCCCGGTTTCAACTGTACCGGGCAGATGGCAGACAGAGTGTATGGTGTTGTGTGGGCGAGCGGTTTGCTGATGTCAATGTTGTAAACAGAGTGCCCCATGGTGGCAGTGGGGTTATGGTATGGGCAGGCACAAGCTACGGACAACGAACACAATTGCATTTGATCAATGGCAATTTTAATGTACAGTCGTGGTCAAAGGTTTTGAGAATGACACAAGAGAAAATGACTTTACCCCAGTCCTCAGCAGTCCAATCCCTGTACCTTTTGCAGAATATCAGTCTGTCTCTGATGTTTTTCCTGGAGAGAAGTGGCTTCCTCGCTGCCCTTCTTGACACCAGGCCATCCTCCAAAAGTGTTCGCCACACTGTGCGTGCAGAGCACTCACACCTGCCTGCTGCCATTCCTGAGCAAGCTCTGCACTGGTGGTGCCCCGATCCCGCAGCTGAATCAACTTTAGGAGATGGTCCTGGCGCTTGCTGGACATTCTTGGTCACCCTGATGCCTTCTTCACAACAATTGAACCTCTCTCCTTGAAGTTCTAGATGATCCGCTAAATGGTTGATTTAAGTGCAATCTTACTAGCAGCAATATCTTTGCTTGTGAAGCCCTTTTTGTGCAAAACAATGATGACGGCACGTGTTTCCTTGCAGGTAACCATGGGTAACAGAGCACTCTCAACTGTGTTAACAAGAGAATCACTGACATGATGGCAGCTGGTCCTTTTGTGGCAGGGCTGAAATGCAGTGGAAATGTTTTTTGGGGATTAAGTTCATTTTCATGGCAAAGAGGGACTATATGCAAATTGCCATCATCAAAACTGAGGCAGCAGACTTTGCGAAAATTAGTATTTGTGTTATTCTCAAAACTTTTGACCACAACTGTGATACCGTGACAAAATCCTGAGGCTCAATGTCATATGTAACTCTGTGTTGTTGTTTTTAATTGCACTGCTTTGCTTTATCTTGGCCAGATCGCAGTTGTAAATGAGAACTTGTTCTCAACTGGCTTACCTGGTTAAATAAAGGTGAAAAAATAAAAAATAAAATAAATTCTCATCTGCCTCCATCACCTCATGTTTCAGCATGATAATGCACGGCCCCATGTCGCAAGGATCTGTACACAATTCCTGGAAGCTGAAAATGTCCCAGTTCTTCCATGACCTGCATACTCAGACATGTCACCCATTGAGCATGTTTGGGATGCTCTGGATCAACATGTACAACAGCACGTTCCAATTCCCATCAATATCCAGCAACTTCTCATAGCCATTGAAGAGGAATGGGACAGCATTCCACAGGCCACAATCAACAGCCTGATCAAGGGCAAATCATGAGGCAAATATTGGTCACACCAGATACATTTTTTAAGGTATCTGTGACCAACAGATATTCCCAGTCATGTGAAATCCATAGATTAGGGCCTAATGAATTTATTTCAATTGACTGTTTTTCTTATGTGAACTGTAACTCAGTAATCCTTTAAATTGTTGCATGTTGAGTTTATATTTTGTTCAGTGTATATTATTAGCATTATATACGACAGTACCCATAATACTCAATGCCATATATGACATATCCTGTTTTATCTTAGTAAAGATGTTCCTGAAGCTATCATTAAAGTGTCCCATCTCCTTTCCAATAAATGCTGTCAGAAGTAAAACTGCCTCCTTATAAATACAATATTCAAAAAGGTTTCTCACCTCCCAGCAGCGCTGTGTCAACTCAGGCTCCTCGAACAGACAGCTCTGTGACAGCAGGACGCAGGCGTTCTTGGCTGAAAGGCTAGTCTCCAGGTAGTTAACACAGGCTCTGGCCAGGTGAGGCACGATGTACTTCTTAGCAGTGTAGAGCGTGGCCAGCACCGTGTCAGCGCTCAGGTCTATCTCATCACAGTAGATGTACCTGGGGACAGGTAGAGGGGTTGGTTATAATAATGATAATTATTATAGAGAGAGAGAGAGAGAGAGAGAGAGAGAGAGAGAGAGAGAGAGAGAGAGAGAGAGAGAGAGAGAGAGAGAGAGAGAGAGAGAGAGAGAGAGAGAGAGAGAGAGAGAGAGAGAGAGAGAGAGAGAGAGAGAGAGAGAGAGAGGAGAGAGAGAGAGAGAGAGAGAGAGAGAGAGAGAGAGAGAGAGAGAGAGAGAGAGAGATGTTATATTTGGAACTCAGAAATAGATGGAGGTAAAAAAAGGAGAGACATCCTTCCTTACTTCAACATGGCCAGGAACGCTGCAGGCTCTATGTCCGGAATCCGGATTTCATCCTTGTTTTCCGCCAGCTCTCCATAAAACATGGCATGGAACACTGAACTACCAACAGCGAGAACATACTGTTGGAGAGAGAGAGAAGAGATGGTGAGATAAAGATCCGGAAGACAGATAATAATATTGGAGAGAGGAGAGATGGAGAGACAGACAACTGGAAAACTGAGCTTAGTTGTAGAGATACATTTGGATAGAAATAGAGATAAGGACGTGGAAGGAAATGTGGAAGGACGTGGAAGGAAATGTGGAAGGACGTTGTGATTTTTGAACTCCAATTGATATTGATTATTGTTGCCTTCCTAAATATCAATTCAAATCTAATCAAATTTTCTTCATCACGTAAGTCGCTCTGGATAAGAGCATCTGCTAAATGACTAAAATGTAATGTAAAATGTGTCGAATACAACGGATGTAGACTTTTCAGTGAAATTAACCTTTCCCAATGATGCAGAGTAAAAAAATATATATATACAAAATAAAATAGTAACTATACCAAGAGGAATAAAATAAAATACACAATAATGGAGCTATATACAGGGAGTACCTGATCAATGTGGAGCTATATACAGGGAGTACCAGATCAATATGGAGCTATATACAGGAGGTACCAGTACCAGATCAATGTGCTGAGGTATGAGGTATTTGTGGTAGATATGGACATGAAGGCAGGGTAAAGTGACTAGGCATCAGGATAGATAATAATAAGGTATTTGAGGTAGATATGTACATGAAGGCAGGGTAACGTGACTAGGCATCAGGATAGATAATAATAAGGTATTTGTGGTAGATATGTATATGAAGGCAGGGTAACGTGACTAGGCATCAGGATAGATAATAATACGGTCCAAGAAACACGAGCAATGGACATTAGAACGGAGGAAATTTGTCCTTTGGTCTGGAGTCCAAATTTGGACTCCAGACCAAATAATAAGGTATTTGAGGTAGATATGTACATGAAGGCAGGGTAAAGTGACTAGGCATCAGGATATATAATAATAAGGTATTTGAGGTAGATATGTACATGAAGGCAGGGTAAAGTGACTAGGCATCAGGATATATAATAATAAGGTATTTGAGGTAGATATGTACATGAAGGCAGGGTAAAGTGACTAGGCATCAGGATAGATAATAATAAGGTATTTGAGGTAGATATGTATATGAAGGCAGGGTAAAGTGACTAGGCATCAGGATAGATAATAATAAGGTATTTGAGGTAGATATGTATATGAAGGCAGGGTAAAGTGACTAGGCATCAGGATAGATAATAATAAGGTATTTGAGGTAGATATGTACATGAAGGCAGGGTAAAGTGACTAGGCATCAGGATAGATAATAATAAGGTATTTGAGGTAGATATGTACATGAAGGCGGGGTAAAGTGACTAGGCATCAGGATAGATAATAATAAGGTATTTGAGGTAGATATGTATATGAAGGCAGGGTAAAGTGACCAGGCATCAGGATAGATAATAATAAGGTATTTGAGGTAGATATGTACATGAAGGCAGGGTAAAGTGACTAGGCATCAGGATAGATAATAATAAGGTATTTGAGGTAGATATGTACATGAAGGCAGGGTAAAGTGACTAGGCATCAGGATAGATAATAATAAGGTATTTGAGGTAGATATGTACGTGAAGGCAGGGTAAAGTGACTAGGCATCAGGATAGATAATAATAAGGTATTTGAGGTAGATATGTACATGAAGGCAGGGTAAAGTGACTAGGCATCAGGATAGATAATAATAAGGTATTTGAGGTAGATATGTACGTGAAGGCAGGGTAAAGTGACTAGGCATCAGGATAGATAATAATAAGGTATTTGAGGTAGATATGTACATGAAGGCAGGGTAAAGTGACTAGGCATCAGGATAGATAATAATAAGGTATTTGAGGTAGATATGTACGTGAAGGCAGGGTAAAGTGACTAGGCATCAGGATAGATAATAATAAGGTATTTGAGGTAGATATGTACATGAAGGCAGGGTAAAGTGACTAGGCATCAGGATAGATAATAATAAGGTATTTGAGGTAGATATGTACATGAAGGCAGGGTAAAGTGACTAGGCATCAGGATAGATAATAATAAGGTATTTGAGGTAGATATGTACATGAAGGCAGGGTAAAGTGACTAGGCATCAGGATAGATAATAATAAGGTATTTGAGGTAGATATGTACATGAAGGCAGGGTAAAGTGACTAGGCATCAGGATAGATAATAATAAGGTATTTGAGGTAGATATGTACATGAAGGCAGGGTAAAGTGACTAGGCATCAGGATAGATAATAATAAGGTATTTGAGGTAGATATGTACATGAAGGCAGGGTAAAGTGACTAGGCATCAGGATAGATAATAATAAGGTATTTGAGGTAGATATGTACATGAAGGCAGGGTAAAGTGACTAGGCATCAGGATAGATAATAATAAGGTATTTGAGGTAGATATGTATATGAAGGCAGGGTAAAGTGACTAGGCATCAGGATAGATAATAATACGGTATTTGAGGTAGATATGTACATGAAGGCAGGGTAAAGTGACTAGGCATCAGGATAGATAATAATAAGAGTAAAATAAAGAACAGAGTAGCAGCAGCATATGATGAGTGTTAAAGTATGTGAGTGTGAGTGTGAGTGTGTATGTGTGCAATATTCATGGTTCCTTCTATTAAGGCAAGTCGTCCAGGTCCTGAGGCAGCAAAGCATCCCCAAACCATCACACCACCACCACCATGCTTGACCTTTGGTATGATGTTCTTACTGTGGAATGCAGTGTTTGGTTTTCGCCAGGCATAATGGGATCCATCTCGTCCAAAACGTTGACTCAAGTTTGTCAAAAAGCACCTGGATGATCATCAAGACTCTTGGAAGAACGTTCTATGGACAGATGATTCAAAAGTATAACTTTTTGGATGACATGGTTCCAGTAATGCCCGGCGAAAACCAAACTCTGAATTCCACAGTAAGAACATCATACCAAAGGTCAAGCATGGTGGTAGTGGTGTGATGCTTTGCTGCCTCAGGACCTGGACGACTTGCCTTAATAGAAGGAACCATGAATTCTGCTCTGTATCAGAGAATTCTACAGGAGAATGTCAGACCATCCGTCTGTGAGCTGAAGCTGAAGCGCAGCTGGGTCATGCAGCAAGACAATGATCCAAAACACACAATCCAAGTCTACATGAAAATTGCTAAAAAGCAGCAAATTGGAAGTTTTGGAATGGCCTAGTCAAAGTCCAGAACTAATCCCAATTGAGATGTTGTGGCAGGACTTGAAACGAGCAGTTCATGCTTGAAAACCCACACATCACTGAGTTAAAGCAGTTCTACATGGAAGAGTGGGCCAAAATTCCTCCACAGCGACGTGAGAGACTGATCAACAACTACAGGAAGTATTTGGTTGGAGTCATTGCAGCTAAAGGTGACACAACCAGTTATTGAGTGTAAGGGGGCAATTACTTTTTCACACAGGGGAATTGGGTGTTGCATAACTTTGTTTATGAAATAAATATGTAATTGTTGTGTTATTTGTCCACTTATGTTCCCTTTATCTAATATTAGGTTTTTGTTGAAGATCTGATAACATTCAGTATCACAAATATGCAAAAGTGGAGAAAATTAGAAAGGGGGCAAATACTTTTTCATAGCACTGTACATAAGTGTGCTCTCCACTTTCTGGAGGATCGAGTTTTTAAATCAGTGGAATTAGAGTATGATAGCTAAAGAGATGGAGAAAACACCTGTCTCTGGATTACATCTTCAAACTAAGGGCAACCATGAAATCTGTGACAGAGATGGAGAAGCGTTCATCCATGTATACGGGTAAGATAGTCTAGCTAGCTACATTTTCAGATATTACACGTTTCAAATTTTGACAGAAAGTTGTTTCATTTCAAGTTAAAGTGTACTGTTAGCTAGCTAGCTAACGTTAGCTGGCTTGCTCGCTAGTGTCACGATCGTCAGGGAGAGACCAATGCGCAGCGTGTTGAATGAACATAGTGAACTTTATTATCCTTAGTGATAATCGACACAATAAACAAAACAAGAAACGACTCGTGAAGTCCACGGTAACAATGACCGAACACGGAACAAGAACCCACAAACACAAAGGGAAAACAGACAGTTTAAATATGGCTCCCAATCAGAGACAACCAGCCAACAGCTGACACTCGTTGCCTCTGATTGGGAGTCACTCAGGCAAACATAGAATAAAACAAACTAGAACCCCCAACATAGACATATAACACATAGAATAAACACACCCTGACTCAACAAATAGAGTCCCAGAGCCAGGGTGTGACAGCTAGCTAACGTTACGTGTATGATCTTATTCGTATCTCAGAACCGTTTGCTTGGCTAGTTAGAGCCTAATGTTAGCTAGCTAACAATGAACCTGGTTGGTTAGCTATCAGCAGATTCACGCAGGGTAGTAATGTCATGAGTTGGCACTATGGTTCATTGTTTAACTAGCTATTGTTAGCTGGCTGGCTTGCTAGCTAACGTTACGTGACGTGTATGATCTTACATTTACGTCATTTAGCTCTTATCCAGAGCGACTTACAAATCTTACACGTTGTTTATCTAGATAGGTTCATTGTTTACCTAGCTAGCTAGCTAGCTACATGTCTTAACAAAAGACTCCACTATGCAATTAACTATTTTGGGTGCGTTCGTAAATTCAGTCTGAGTATGCCAGAGTGCAGAATAACTGATTAATTTACGTAAACACAACACCCATTGAATATGGCCAGTGGCTGTAAACGTTGGCAAAAAAGTGTAATTAAATTGTTGCCAGCAGAGCTGGTTAGGCCGTTTTCATGTTATCCAGAGGTAAACAATGAACCATAATCCCAATTTTGTGTCTGAAAGTAAATAGCAAGCTAACCAATGTTAGCCAGTTAGCTGGGGTGCTTGACAGCCGTTGTGAGGTCAGAACGCTCGGATCAACCCTACTCATCGGCCAGAGCGTCCAGTGTGCGCTCCGAGAGCGCTCCGAGATGGGTGGGGCTAAAGCTTAAGATGGTGTGAACGATGCTGAATGGATGTAGACAAAGAAGAGCTCTTCACTAGGTATCAAAACATTCAAAGACCATTTTCTCAAAAGTGAAATTACAAGTTTATCAACTTTCAAAGCAGAATTACTTTCCCGTGGTTCCTCAAATGCAGTTTTGTAGCCCTGTGTCTCTGCTTTTATTTTTATGTAAAAAACACAATTTCAAATGTGGCTACATAAGACCGAATCAAGGCGGTCGGTCACATATGATGTGTATAGTGTGTGTGTCCAGTGAGTGTGCGTAGGGTCAGTGGAAGATAGAGTCAGTGCAGATAGTTCAGGTACCATTCATTGACTATTTAGCAGTCTGGCTATTTATCAGTCTTATGGCTTGGGGGTAGAAGCTGTCTTGGAGCCTGTTGGTGTGAGAGCTGATGCTCCGGTACCGTTTGCCGGACGGTAGCAGAGTGAACAGTCTATGGCTTGAGTGGCTGGAGACTTTGGGGTTTCCTCTTACACCGCCTGGTATAGAGGTCCTGGATGGCAGGGAGCTCAGCCCCAGTGATGTACTGGGATGTCCTGAGATAGAGGTCCTGGATGGCAGGGAGCTCAGCCCCAGTGATGTACTGGGATGTCCTGATATAGAGGTCCTGGATGGCAGGGAGCTCAGCCCCAGTGATGTACTGAGCTGTCCGCACCACCCTTTGTAGCACTTTGCAGTCAAGGGCGGTGGAATTGCCATACCAAGTGGTGATGCAGCCAGTCAAGATGCTCTCGATGGTGCAGCTGTATAACATGAGGATCTAAGGGCCCATGCCAAATATTTTCACCCTCCGACTGTGCAGGTGTGTGTGGACCATGTTAAGTCCTTTGTGATGTGGACGCCAAGGAACTTAAAGCTCTCGACCCGCTCCACAAAAGCCCATCAATGTTTTCCTATAGTCTACGATCAGCTCCTTTGGTCTTATTGACGTTGAGGGAGAGGTTGTTGCTCCGGCACCACTCTGCTAAGTCTCTGACCTCCTCCCTGTAGGCTGTCTCATCGCCTTTGGTGATCAGGCCAACCACCATCATGTAGTCAGCAAACTCGATGATGATGTTGGAGTTGTCCGCGGCCACACAGTCGTGGTTGAACAGTGAGTACAGGAGGGTACTTAAGCACATACCCCTGAGGGGTCCGCGTGACGGAGGTGCTGTTGTCTACCCTCACCACCAGTTGCAGAGGGAGGAGTTCAGTCCCAGGATCCCTAGCTTGGTGATGAGCTTGGAGGGGACTATAATAATAATAATAGGCCATTTAGCAGACGCTTTTATCCAAAGCGACTTACAGTCATGTGTGCATACATTTTTACGTATGGGTGGTCCCGGGGATTGAACCCACTACCCTGGCGTTACAAGCGCCGTCCTCTACCAGCTGAGCTACAGAGGACTACAGTGTTGAACGCTGAGCTGTAGTCTATGAACAGCATTCTCACATAGTTATTTCCCCTCTTATGCAGGTGGGAGAGGGCAGTGTGAAATGCAGTTGAGATTGCGTCATCTGTGGATCTGTTGGGGCGGTATGCAAATTGGAGTGGGTCTAGGGTGTCTGGGATGAGCAAAGTTGGGTTGGAACTCGTAAGATGTCGCCATCTTTCCAAAGTCTATACAGTATATCCACCCCTTCATGGATGATATTGGACAGCTTCACCCCTTATCTCTCTCATCTCTCCACTAGAGTTCATTTGACCATGAAATCTGCTGGAGCACACACAAAGATTCCCCACAATCAGCAGCAACTCTAAACTACAGTTGGAGGAATCATGATTCCCCCCCCAGGCCGTGTCTCAAATGGTGTTTTATGATGACAGGAGGAAAGTGTGAAGTCTGTTCTCTATGTTGCTAATGAACTACCTCTGGTAATGATGACATCACAATACTACAGAAGGTTCACAGGAAGAAGACGGAGGAGAGTAGGAGGGAGGGAGGAGAGAGGGAGGAGAGAGGGAGGAGGGATGGAGAGAGGGAGGAGAGAGGGAGGAGGGATGGAGGAGAGAGGGAGGAGGAAGAAGAGAGGCAAAAGAGGGAGAAGAGAGAGAGAGAGGGAGAGAGAGAGAGAGAGAGAGAGAGAGAGAGAGAGAGAGAGAGAGAGAGAGAGAGAGAGAGAGAGCGAGAGAGCGAGAGAGAGAGAGAGAGAGAGAGAGAGAGGGAGAGAGAGAGAGAGAGAGAGAGAGAAGAACATCTCATTTTGATAATGGTGGATGTCTGTTCCCCAATTCTTGAACTGGACAAGCTGGGATAGCTAGAGATGTTCGTTTTTATTTCTCCTCTTTGGCGTGAGGCCAATGAAAAGTCAACGGGACCCAGAGGTGCTGTCAGAGTATCAGACCGGGTGCTGTGTAAATGATGAACCATGACAGAGCAGGCTTGTTGCTGCTGCTCTCCCCATCATAATAAAATCAGATCACACACACATCATGAAGTTCTGCTTGACAGATGGTTCTGCTTGACAGACGGTTCTAGTTGACAGATGGTTCTGGTTGACAGATGGTTCTGCTTGACAGACAGTTCTGCTTGACAGATGGTTCTGGTTGACAGATGGTCATATGGTTCTGGTTGACAGATGGTCATATGGTTCTGCTTGACAGATGGTTCTGCTTGACAGATGGTTCTGGTTCCTAACCCCTTTGTTATGACAAGCCTAAATAAGTTCAGGGAGTTAAGATTTGCTTAACAAGTCACATAATAAGTTGCATGGATGCAATGATAGAGTTTAACAGGATTTGTGAATGACTACCTCATCTCTGTACCCCACACATATAATTATCTGTAAGTTCCCTCAGTCAAGCAGTGAATTTCAAACACAGATTCAACCACAAAGACCAGGGAG
Organism: Coregonus lavaretus; assembly: GCF_964263955.1. Taxonomy (NCBI): domain Eukaryota; kingdom Metazoa; phylum Chordata; class Actinopteri; order Salmoniformes; family Salmonidae; genus Coregonus; species Coregonus lavaretus. The sequence continues at coordinate 526,437 of NW_028162929.1, read as the reverse complement.
GTTTTCCAATGCCTCGTAAAGAAGGGCACGTATTGGTAGATGGGTAAAAATCTAATAAAAATCAGACATTGACCATCCCTTTGAGCATGGTGAAGTTATTAATTACACTCTGGATGGTGTATCAATACACCCAGTCACTATGAAGATACAGGCGTCCTTCCTAACTCAGTTGCCGGAGAGGAAGGAAACTGCTCAGGGATTTCACCATGAGGCCAATGGTGACTTTAAAACAGTTACAGAGTTGAATGGCTGTGATAGGAGAAATCTGAGAATGGATCAACAACATTGTAGTTACTCCACAATACTAACCTAAATGACACAGTGAAAAGAAGGAAGCCAGTACAGAATAAAAATATTTCAAAACATGCATCCTGTTTACAATAAGGCACCAAAGTAAAACTGCAAAAAATGTGGCAAAGAAAGTAACTTTATGTCCTGAAGTGTTATGTTTGGGGCAAATCCAATACAACACATTATTTTCAAGAATGGTGGTGGCTGCGTCATGTTATAGGTATGCTTGTCATTGGTAAGAACCAGGGAATTTTTCAGGATTAAAAAAAATGGAATAGAGCTAAGCACAGGCCACATCCTAGAGGAAAACCTGTTTCAGTCTGCTTTCCACCAGACACTGGGAGACAAGTTCACCTTTCAGCAGGACAATAACCTAAAAAACTAGGCAAAATATACACTGGAGTTGTTTACCAAGACAACATTGAATGTTCCTGAGTGGCCTAGTTACAGTTTGACTTAAATTGTCTTGAAAATCTATGGCAAGACTTGAAAATTGTTGTCTAGCAATGATCAACAACCAACTTGACAGAGCATCAAAAATGTGTGCAAATATTATACAATCCAGGTGTGCAAAGCTCTTAAAGACTTACCCGGAAAGACTCGCAGCTGTAATCGCTGCCAAAGGTGATTCTAACATGTATTGGGGTGTGAATACTTATGTAAATTAGTTATTTTTGTATTTCATTTTCAATAAATTTGCAAAAAACATGTTTTGACTTTCTCATTATGGGGTATTGTGGGTAGATGGGTGAGATTGTTTAGATTTTTTTTAATAAATTTTGAATTCAGGCTGTAACACAACAAAATGTGGAATAAGTCAAGGGCTATGAATACTTTACTGTATATCTTGTCATAATGGCAACGTGACTGCAAGAGAGACAGGTTGGAATGTCAATTCTCATCAACTGAATAGGTAGTCTGACCGAAATATGGGACAAATCGAAATGTCTTTGTAAATTAGTGGTGTTTTAATTTGTTGATAAAATGCAGGACATGATTGTTTGGTTGAGGAACGTGGGACAAAGGGACAAAATGGATGACTGAATACCGCACAATCCAGGACATGAGGTCTCTCTGAACAGTACCTAATAGATGATGATGTCATCTCTCTAAACAGTACCTAACAGATGATGATGTCATCTCTCTAAACAGTACCTAATAGATGATGATGTCATCTCTCTAAACAGTACCTAATAGGTGATGATGTCATCTCTCTGAACAGTACCTAATAGGTGATGATGTCATCTCTCTGAACAGTATCAGTAATGATACTAACAGTAGTGATACAAAGAACCAGCTCTGGGTTTATGAGTCCTTATTAGTTGTTCTTTCTATTGTCCTCTGGATCACTGGATCACTGGATCACTGGATCACTGGATCACTGGATCACTGGATCACTGTTGAGACAGTTAGATAAAAGTCAGGTTATTTGAAATCATAGTCTAGTGATAAATTAGCCCTGCCTTAATCCCAAATATCACCCTTGGACCGTGAGGATGTCTAACGGTTAAGACTGTGGGTTGGCGATCAGGAGAAGGATTCAGTCCCCGCTGGTTACACAGTACCTAAGAGATGATGATGGTTACCCTTACCCTGTGTCCTGGAAGTCTCTGTGTCCCTCCCGTCTGTCCCACCACGAAGTGAACGTCGGCCATCAACTCATTGTTGAACATCACAGAGTTTCTGAAAAACAGACCAGAGTAAGATCACAGTACTTCATTGGACAGAGTAGTACCTGTGCTGTATGCTAAGTCAAACTCTCATACACTACATGACCAAAAGTATGTGGACACCTGCTCGTCGAACATCTCATTCCAAAATCATGGGCATTAATATGGAGTTGGTCCCCCCCCCCCCCCCCCCTTTGCTGCTATAACAGCCTCCACTCTTCTGGGAAGGCTTTCCACTAGATGTTGGAACATTGCTGCGGGGACTTGCTTCCATTCAGCCACGAGCATTAGTGAGGTCGGGCACTGATGTTGGGTGATTAGGCCTGGCTCACAGTCGGTGTTCCAATTCATCCCAAAAGTGTTCGATGGGGTTGAGGTCAGGGCTCTGTGCATTCCAGTCAAGTTCTTCCACACCAATCTCGACAAACAATTTCTGTATGGACCTCGCTTTGTGCACAGGGGCATTGTCATGTTAAAACAGGAAAGGGCCTTCCCCAAACTGTTGCCACAAAGCACAGAATCGTCTAGAATGTCATTGCATGCTGTAGCGTTGAAATTTCCCTTCACTGGAACTAAGGGGCCTAGCCCGAACCATGAAAAACAGCCCCAGACTATTAATCCTGCTCCACCAAACTTTACAGTTGGCACTATGCATTGGGGCACGTAGCGTTTTCCTGGCATCCACCAAACCCAGATTTGTCAGTCGGACTGCCAGATGGTGAAGCGTGATTCATCACTCCAGAGAACGCGTTTCCACTGCTCCAGAGTCCAATGGCGGCGAGCTTTACACCACTCCAGCCGACGCTTGGCATTGCGCATGGTGTTCTTAGGCTTGTGTGTGGCTGCTCTGCCATGGAAACCCATTTCATGAAGCTCACGACGAACAGTTGTTCATGAAGCTCCCGACGAACAGTGCTGACGTTGCTTTCAGAGGCAGTTTGGAACTCAGTAGTGAGTGTTGTAACCGAGGACAGACGATTTTTAAGCGCTATGCGCTTCAGCACTCGGCGGTCCTGTTCTGTGAGCTTGTGTGGCCTACCACTTCGCGGCTGAGCCGTTGTTGCTCCTAGAGCCGTTGTTGCTCCTAGACGTTTCCAAATCACTTACAGTTGACTGGGGCAGCTTTAGCATGGCAGAACTTTGACAAACTGACTTATTGGAAAGGTGGCATCCTATGACGGTGTCGCTTAACCCGGAAGCCAGCCGCAACAACGCGTCGGAGGAAACACTGTACACCTGGCAACCGAAGACAGTTTGCAGGCGCCTGGCCCGCCACAAGGAGTCGCTAGAGCGCGATGGAACAAGGACATCCAAACCCTCCCCTAACCGGGACGACGCTGGGCCAATTGTGCGCCGCCTCATGGGTCTCCCGGTCACGGCCGGCTGTGACACAGCCTGGAATCGAACCCGGGTCTGTACTGACGCCTCAAGCGCCTTAGACCGCTGTGCCACTCGGGAGGCCCGTGTCAGGGATATTTGATCATTTTATTTTGTACTGGCACTGTTTTAGTCAGTCACACAAACTATTCTGAAGTATTTATGATCGAGATTGAGCGGAAGAGAGAGATAGAGAGTTTGACAGAGATTGAAAGAGAGAATTACAGGAATCAATCAATGTGAAAACGTAATCTCCGTAATCTCAATCTCACACAATTTCATTTCTGAAACTGAACTAACTACATGGCTCCCATTATGTTGCTCAGGAGAAAACAGGATACCTCTGGATACAGCAGTTGTTTACTAGCTTTTTAAAGAATTCAATACTCAGTTAATGAAAACTCTTCAGCTCACAGCGAGGGCAAATAATGATCACTGTAATACATTAGGCTATTGTTAACTCCAAAATGTTTCATTTTCAGAGCATTGTTTGTTTAAGACCAGTGGCCGATATTCATAAAGATCTAGAATCAGATCCCTCCGCCCTCCGTAATCTAAAGCCATTATGATCTAAAGGTAAAACTGATCCTAGATCAGCACTTCTATACACTGACTGTGGAACTCAATGGACAATGGGATGAACAATGAGCCAGTCTACTGTTGAGAGCATGGACATGCCTGGTGTTAAAGGAGAGGGTAAACACATGGAATAACACCCAGCACAGACCAATTGGCCAATTGCCAGTAATTCAATTTCTATGGGTAAACAGGAGTTTAGGTTGTGGCAAATTCACAGAGCATGGGCAGATCAACTGGCAGACATATTCATGGTAATTTTCAACCTCTCCTTGTCACAGTCTGTAATCCCCACGTCTTAAGATGACTACCATCACTGATGTTCCAAAGAAAACAACTCTAAGGCTTCATGCCACAATGACTACTGCCCTGTAGCACTCCCAGAAACCCTAGATCAGTGTTCTTAATCATTTAGCAGAAGCTCTTAACCAGAGCGACTTACAGGAGCAATTAGGGTTAAGTGCCTTGCTCAAGGGCACATCGACAGATGTTTCACCTAGTCAGCTCAGGGATTAGAACCAGCGACCTTTCGGTTACTGGCACAACGCTCTTAACCACTATGCTACCTGCCGCCAGCGGTCACCAACCCGCCGATCGCAATCGATTGGTTGATCACCAAACACCAAACACCAAACATTTCTGTAAAAAACCCAACGATAAAACCATGTGTTCCTATTGTTTTTATTTGTTTGGTGCTGTTGGTGATAGGTGCACTTGATTCTAACCCTAACCCTAACCCTAACCCTAACCCTAACCCTAACCCCAACCCTAACCCTAACCCTAACCCTAACCCTATCCCTAACCCTAGAGTAGGTAAGACAAAGTGTTCCCATTTTCAACCATTTCTGAAGGGAGAACTCCGCCTACCCGGCAGGCCCAGAGAGCAAATCAAGTGCACCTACAGGCCTACCGCTGGCCAATCAGATAGCTCAGATCACCCTGTCTGCACAGTTTCCTCGAGCCATAGACTGTAAAAAGAAGCCTTGAGCGCACAGCAAAGTCGATACTGTGAGATTCCAAAACGTTTAAAACCGTGACTAGAGAGAGACTCAACGAATACAGCAAAGAGCTGCTGTTCTCCAGCACTGTCAACACGTTCTCCAACACTTTTATAAGCCATAAAATGTGCGTTCTCCCTACGTGTGATCATATACCTAAAAATGTTTTATATAATTTCAAATTTGTCGAAGAAGAGCAACATTGGCAGGGTAACTCAAGCGTAGCCGATATGCAGTGATAATGTACTGGACCTATAGCCTACTGCACAAACCTCATTGCTACAGAACTGTTTTTAATTGGTTCATGTTGCATAGGATTACGTTTTTTAAGTCATGTTTAAAATAAAATCTGAGCGGTAGATCTCGGCCTGCATTTTGACTCAGAAAGTGATCGTTACTCAGAAAAGGCTGGCCACTGCCATCGACTCACCACAATTTGGAAACCGCCCCAACAGATCCATAGACAATGCAGTCTCAATTGCACTCCACACTGCCCTCACCCACCTAGAAATACCTATTTGAGAATGCTGTTCATTGACTACAGCTCAGCGTTCAGCACCGTTGTCCCCTCCGAGCTCGTCAACAGGATGCTGTTCATTGACTACAGCTCAGCGTTCAACACCGTTGTCCCCTCCGAGCTCGTCAACAGGATGCTGTTCATTGACTACAGCTCAGCGTTCAACACTGTTGTCCCCTCCGAGCTCGTCAACAAGCTTAGGACCCTGGGACTGAACCCCTCCCTCTGCAACTGGATCCTGAACTTCCTGACGCCACGCTGACCCTCAACACGGGGGCCCCACAGAAGTGTGTGCTTAGTCCCCTCCTGTACTCCTTGTTCACCCATGACTGCATGGCCAAGCACGACTCCAACACCATCATCAAGTTTGCTGACGACACGGCGGTGGTTGGCCTGATCACCAGCGACGATGAGACAGCCTACAGGGAGGAGGTCAGTGACCTGGCAGTGTGGTGCCGGAGCAACAACCTCTCTCTCAACATCAGCAAGACCAAGGAGCTGATCATGGACTACAGGAAACGGGTGGGCGAGCACGCCTCCGTCCACATCGACGAGGCTGCAGCGGAGTGGGTCGATCGCTTCATGTTCCTCGGTGTCCAAATCACTAAGGACTTAAAATGGTCCACTCACATGCGCAGGAGGTTGAAAACGGTTTGGCATGGGCCATCAAATCTTCAAAAAGTTCTACAGCTGCACCATTGAGAGCATCTTGACTGACTGCATCACCGCCTGGTATGGCAACAACACTGCCCTCGATCGCATGGCGCTACAGAGGGTGGTACGGACAGCCCAGTACGTCACTGGGGCCAAGCTCCCTGCCATCCAGGACCTCTATATCAGACAGCGTGAAAGGAAGGCCCGGGAAAGTCATCAAAGTCTCCAGCCATCCAAGCCATGGACTGTTCTCTCTGCTTCCAGACGTCAAGCGGTACCGGTGCATCAAGTCTGACACCAACAGGCTCCTGAACAGCTTCTATCCCCAAGCCATATAACTGCTAAATAGCTAACAGAATTGGTACACAACTATCTGAGTTTACCCTTATTTTTTCACTGTCTCTGTGCACACTCACAGGGCCCTCCACACTCACACTCACTGCCACTCCTACACACAAGGCAGGTCCTACAGGCTCTAGTTTTGTCTCACCTGGACTACTGTTCAGTCTCTGTGCCACAAAGAGGGATCTCTGAAAATTACAATTGGCTCAGAACAGGGCAGCACAGCTGGCCCTTAAATGTACACAGATAGCTAACATTAATAATATGCATGTAAATCTCTCAAGGCACAAAACAGAGGAGAGATTGATTTCATCACTACTTGTTTTTGTAGAAAGTATTGACATGTTGAATGCACCAAGCTGTCTGTTTAAACTACTAGCACTCAGCTCGGACACCCATACATACCCCAAAAGACTTTGCCACCAGAGGTCTCTTCACAGTCCCCAAGTCCAGAACAGACTATGGGAGGCGCACAGTACTACATAGAGCCATGACTACATGGAACTCTATTCCACATCAGGTAACTGATGCATACAGTACACCTTACGGAACAGCGGGGGGCTGTGAAGAGACACATACACAGGCACGGACACACATACACATGATAAGACACAAACTATACGCACACATTCACATGTTTTTTTGTATTGTAGATATGTGGTAGTAGAGTAGTGGCCTGAGGGAACACACTATCATACTGTAAATCAGCGTCTTCTAGAGCAGAGACCAGGGAATCATATGTTACAGTATGATTCCCTGGTCTCTTTTCTAGAGGAGGAGGATGCTCCCAGCCTGGGACCCGGCCCAGAACAGGAGGAGGATGCTCCCAGCCTGGGAACCGGCCCAGAACAGGAGGAGGATGCTCCCAGCCTGGGACCCGGCCCAGAACAGGAGGAGGATGCTCCCAGCCTGGGACCCGGCCCAGAACAGGAGGAGGATGCTCCCAGCCTGGGAACCGGCCCAGAACAGGAGGAGGATGCTCCCAGCCTGGGACCCGGCCCAGAACAGCAAAGTGTGGAGATCCAAATGGTGAGGCGCTACACTCCAAGGAGCTAGTGAATATGAGGTAGTTAGTTAGTTAGTGTCACCTACCGCTAGTATATGAGTTAGTTAGTTAGTTAGTGTCACCTACCACTAGTAAATGAGTTAGTTAGTTAGTTAGTTAGTTAGTTAGTTAGTTAGTGTCACCCACCTCTCTAGTATATGAGTTAGTTAGTTAGTTAGTTAGTGTCACCTACCGCTAGTATATGAGTTAGTTAGTTAGTTAGTGTCACCTACCGCTAGTATATGAGTTAGTTAGTTAGTTAGTGTCACCCACCTCTCTAGTATATGAGTTAGTTAGTTAGTTAGTTAGTTAGTTAGTTAGTTAGTTAGTTAGTTAGTTAGTTAGTTAGTTAGTTAGTTAGTTAGTTAGTTAGTTAGTGTCACCTACCGCTAGTATATGAGTGAGTTAGTTAGTGTCACCCACCTCTCTCGTATATTAGTTAGTTAGTTAGTTAGTTAGTGTCACCTACCGCTAGTATATGAGTTAGTTAGTGTCACCTACCGCTAGTATATGAGTTAGTTAGTTAGTTAGTGTCACCTACCGCTAGTATATGAGTTAGTTAGTTAGTTAGTGTCACCCACCTCTCTAGTATATGAGTTAGTTAGTTAGTTAGTTAGTTAGTTAGTTAGTTAGTTAGTTAGTTAGTTAGTTAGTTAGTTAGTTAGTTAGTTAGTTAGTTAGTTAGTTAGTTAGTGTCACCTACCGCTCGTATATGAGTGAGTTAGTTAGTGTCACCCACCTCTCTCGTATATTAGTTAGTTAGTTAGTTAGTTAGTTAGTTAGTTAGTGTCACCTACCGTTAGTATATGAGTTAGTTAGTGTCACCTACCGCTAGTATATGAGTTAGTTAGTTAGTTAGTTAGTGTCACCTACTGCTAGTATATGAGTTAGTTAGTTAGTGTCACCTACCGCTAGTATATGAGTTAGTTAGTTAGTGTCACCTACCGCTAGTATATGAGTTAGTTAGTTAGTTAGTGTCACCCACCTCTCTCGTATAGTAGAGTACATCCCCTGCCAGTTACAGTTCTGAATGGTGTTGTTATTATTCAGGTTCTGTTGCTGGTACTCCTGCACTGTGGCCCCCGACCCTCCACCCTGATTCTTAGTGCTGGGGAAAATATCTGACATCTTCTTCTTGTTCTTCTTGTTCTTCAGGGTAATGATCTCGTAACACACCGGAGGCAGCTTGGACACGGTACTACCCCCGGTACTACCCCCGGTACTTCCCCCGGTACTACCCCCGGTACTTCCCCCGGTACTACCCCCGGTACTACCCCCGGAAGCGCCACCGACGTTAGCTGTCTTTTTGGAGCTCTTAGTACTCGGCGGCTTGCTCTTGACGGACTCTGGGAGCATCAAGAGGAAGGTCAGACATTTCCTGTTCCGGCCTTTAGCATCCACCATGAGTGTGTTGTCCTGCTGAGCAGTGGGAGAGCATGCAGAGAAAATACTTTCACCAGGAGAGGAGAGGTGGAAGAGGGGAACAAGGGCCTGAGGAGGGGTAGGGCGATCGGACAGGACAGGACAGGACAGTGTAGTGAAAGAGTTTTTGCAGCAAACAGCAGCAGCAAAGTTGAAAGAGTTCAGTTCATCAGTCAGTCAGAAAATACTGAGTAGGAAATCAGTCAGTCAGAAATCCTCCTCCTACTCAGCTTTTATGGAGCAGACAGTTAAAGTATGGGTTATCCTGCACTCTCTCTTCTCCTTCAGTTTACTCAAGAAAACAGAAAGAAACGGAAAGAATCCAATGCTTTTTCTGGAGAAGATAGACAGGAACAATCCAAAGGGACTTTTATTTTCCTCCAGTTTTCCTTTCAAGTTTGATCTGGTGACAGACGGTCTTGTTGGGTACCCATCGCTGTTTGTCCCAGATACCGTACCAATGAAATCCTTACTGAAATCGCTCTCCTCTCTCTCATCTCTCCTCTCTCTTCTTTCCTCTCTCCTCCGGTGAGTGCTGGCGTGACAGCCTAGAGATTTAATGCAGCTGCAGCAGTCCTGAGGCAGACAGCCTGCTTTCTCTCTCTCTGTCTCTATCTGTCTCTCTCTATGTATATATATATATATCTCCCTCTCTCTGTATCTCTCTCTCTCTCTCTCTATCTCTCTATATATATCTCTCTCTCTATCTCCCTCTCTCTGTATCTCTATCTGTTCTTCCTCTCTCTCTGCATATCTCTTTCCCTCTCTATCTCTCTCTCTTTCTCTCTCCGTTTCTCCCTCTCTTTCTCTCCCCTCTATCTGTTTCTCTCTCCGCTGTGTGGCTCAGGTCCTGTCTCTCCCCTCTATCTGTTTCTCTCTCCGCTGTGTGGCTCAGGTCCTGTCTCTCCTGCAGGATGCTCTGTGTGAGCAGCTCCGCGTCTGTGCTCCACTCTGCTCCCTACCTCCTGTATACTACAGCGGATGAATGGATGAGCTCAGGAAAATAACTGAGAGAGAGAGAGAGAGAGAGAGAGAGTGAGATAAACCCCCCCCCCCACCCCCTCCACAAGGCATCTTCAGCAGCGTCAGCCAATAGGCACACTCGGGGCCCCTGATTGGCTGTTGCAGCTGAGTGCGGTACTACTAGGATATGCTAAGTCAAATCCTTCCATTAAAGTGATGGCCCCTAAGAATGATACCTTATTCGCTTTTTAGTGCACTACTTTTGACAGAGGGCTCTGGTCAAAACTAGTGCACTGTGTAGGGAATAGGGTGCCATTTGGGATGCCTCTCCTAAACATACATATATAATTTTGATATTGTAAATATTGTAAATACTAAAGGGCAATGCTAATCTGAGAGTGTTAATAACAACATCCCCATCAAAACGGTCTATTTAAGCCTTCTGCCTCTGTGGTGAAAGCTGGCAGAGCTACAGCGGTGTTTGTCAGACCGTGAGACATCCCGGAAGATTGTCTTCTCACGAAAACGTTTGTAGTGCCCGAACAGTTTGGCCTACAAACTACACTAAACATAAATATAAATGCAACACGCAACAATTTCAAAGATTTCACTGAGTTACAGCGGATCTTTTGAAAGATATCACAAAGAACCGCAATGAAGACGTTGACCGAGTTTTCAAATCAGTGGAATGCCCGGTGGAAGCAGAGTATGATAGCTAAGGAGATGGAGAAAATTCTGGCATTTGATTGCAAATATGCGAAGGGAGTCGAAAAGAGAAAACACAGAAGGCTGTATAAAACACCTGTCTCCGGATTATATCTTCAAACTAAGGGCAACCATGGCATCCGTAACAGAGAGGGAGAAGCGTCCATCCATGTATATGGGTAAGAGAGTCTAGCTAGCTACATTTTCAGATATTACATGTTTCTAATTTTGTTGAAAGTTGTTTTCATTGAAAGTTAAAGCGTACTATTAGCTTGCTAGCTAATGTTAACTGGCTGGCTTGCTAGCTAACGTTAACTGGCTGGCTTGCTAGCTAACGTTAACTGGCTGGCTTGCAAGCTAACGTTAACTGGCTGGCTTGCTAGCTAACGTTAACTGGCTGGCTTGCTAGCTAACGTTAACTGGCTGGCTTGCTAGCTAACGTTAACTGGCTGGCTTGCTAGCTAACGTTAATTGGCTGGCTTGCTAGCTGACGTTACGTGTATGATCTATTTGCACCGCTAGTTATAGCCTAGATAACTAACATTGAACCTAGTTGATTAACTTGAGTTAACTGCAGATTCATGCATGGTAGTAACGTTGGGATTATGGTTAATTGTTTAGCTAGCTATCCATGTGTCTAAACAAAAGACTCCACTATGCAAGTCACCATTTCACTGTACCGTTTACACCTTCTGTATCCTGTGCATGTGACAAATAAACTTTGATTTTATTTGATATAGTGTGTGTTTACCAGAGGCAAAGAATAATATGACCTGCACCAAAGTCAAATAAGGATGTAACAACGAGACAGTGTCCATGTTCTAGAATTCTCTGGTAGAATGCCCTGCTTTTATTTCGTCACACTCCCAACCGTAAGCTATTTTCTGTAATTAACTCGCCATTAACTTGTAAATAATGATCATGTTGTGAGTTTATTGTCAGCTATGATAGGGTCATTATTTGAACTGAACGTAAGCTAGCTAGCTAACCAGCTAGAAACAAACCAAAACATTTTTTAGAAAGTTGCTTTATTCGGTTGTGCAAACCCACAGTTTCATCAGCTGTCCGGGTGGCTGGTCTCAAACGATCCCGCAGGTGAAGAAGCCGGATGTGGGGGTCATGGGCTGGCGTGGTTCCACGTGGTCGTGTAACCAACGACGTTGGAGGCGGCTTATGGTAGAGAAATGAACGTTAAATTCTCTTGCAACAGCTCTGGTGGACATTTCTGCAGTCAATTGCACGCGCCCTCAAATCTTGAGATGTCTGTGGTATTGTGTTGTGTGACAAATCTGCACATTTTAGAGTGGCCTTTTATTGTCCCTGGCACAAGGTGCACCTATGTAATGATCATGCTGTTTATCAGCTTCTTGATATGCCACACCTGTCAGGTGGATGGATTATCTTGACAAAGGAGAAATTCTCACTAACAGGGATGTAAACAAATTTGTGCACAAAATTTGAGAGAAATAAGCTTTTTGTACGTATGGAAAATTTCAGGGATATTTTATTTCAGCTCATGAAACATGGAACCAACACTTTACATGTCGCGTTTATATTTTTGTTCAGTATAATGTGACCCCTCTATGGAGACTCTCAAGAACACAATGGTGTTCTCCACTCTACGACCCCCACAAAGGTCAATGGACTCGTCTGAAGTCGGTACCGCCGATCAGCCAACTTCTGTCTGTAGCGTCCGAACAGTTTGGACTACACACTAATATGAAGGTGAGACTTTCACAACTCCTATGTGGTTGTAGTGCCCTATCAGTTTGGACAGGGGACAGGTTGCGGTGGCAGTAAGTCTTAAAGGGGAAATCTGATCACACTGTACGTTTTTGTGCGTATAGATATGGTTGTCCATTGAACCTCTTTCAGCGACGTTCCTATCGGTTGATTCAAACACATTTTTCCCAGACACAACAGAAGATAGGATTCCAAATAGATGTGAATAACAGGTATTGTATATCCAGCAAGCTAGCTAGCAAAGTTTACAAGCAAACAGTAAGGATAAACAATAACACAACAATTTACTGTTGTAAATCTATAAAACTGGTGTGGTATCTAAGGAATTTATGACTTTGCTAATGGTTGCAAATGGTTTTAGAGGATGTTGACTCAGCTTAAGGGAGCATATGGAGAGTAGTTCTATAGGGGCACCCTAAAACAGAGGAAGTCTGGTAGGTGGAGTCCTGGGATTGGTCAGTAGGGAAAACACCCATATTATGTTACATAGGGCATAGGATAAATACCACGGTTAAAACAGAGGACGGGGAGAATAACATATTACAGATTGGGTCCGGTTATTCTCCAGATATCGGCAGATATCTGTAAATTGACGCTGGAATCCTTTGATATAAATGAACCTTTATAATCAAAGTACAGTGTCAGCGGATTTCCTTGTTTTCACAGCATAATTAGCAACGTTTTCTCGACACCACACTGGTTTTACTATTTTTTTAAACTAGCCTAAGCATGCCTGATAGACATGGCTGTAGGTAGATACTGTCTTCCTACCTACCTAGGTACATTTGTACGGTCTGGTCACTGTGAAAAGGTTGAGGGTTATGACATATTTACTTCTATTGTTGTACATTTAATTGATGTGCCTGTGCACATGTATGCATGTTCAACTAGTCTACCCTAATGTTGATGTTATGCTGGTACAGTTCAACTGTTGTTCAAACTGTACAATAGTTGAATCATTATTTTAAATATTTTTGTCTTATAGACAACACAGTGTGGTTCCTGGCCTTCTTCCTGGCGTGGAGTCTAGATACAGAAACAGAATTCCTTTGCCTGCATGTGTTATTGTAGCAGCTCTGTTTCCCGTGAACTGTTTCCCGTGAACTGTTTCCCGCGAACTGTTTCCCGTGAACTGTTTCCCGTGAACTGTATCCCGTGAACTGTATCCCGTGAACTGTTTCCCGTGGACTGTATCCCGTGAACTGTTTCCCGTGGACTGTATCCCGTGAACTGTTTCCCGTTGACTGTATCCTGTGAACTGTTTCCCGTGGACTGTATCCCGTGAACTGTTTCCCGTGAACTGTATCCCATGAACTGTTTCCCGTGAACTGTTTCCCGTGGACTGTATCCCGTTAACTGTATCCCGTGAACTGTTTCCCATGAACTGTATCCCGTGAACTGTTTCCCGTGAACTGTTTCCCGTGGACTGTATCCTGTTAACTGTATCCCGTGAACTGTATCCCGTGAACTGTTTCCCGTGAACTGTTTCCCGTGAACTGTTTCCCGTGAACTGTATCCTGTTAACTGTATCCCGTGAACTGTATCCCGTGAACTGTTTCCCGTGAACTGTTTCCCGGGAACTGTTTCCCGTGAACTGTATCCCGTGAACTGTATCCCGTGAACTGTTTCCCGTGAACTGTATCCCGTGAACTGTTTCCCGTGAACTGTATCCCGTGAACTGTATCCCGTGAACTGTTTCCCGTGAACTGTTTCCCGTGAACTGTATCCTGTGAACTGTATCCCGTGAACTGTTTCCCGTGAACTGTTTCCCGTGAACTGTATCCCGTGGACTGTTTCCCGTGAACTGTTTCCCGTGAACTGTATCCCGTGAACTGTATCCCGTGGACTGTATCCCGTTAACTGTTTCCCGTGAACTGTATCCCGTGAACTGTATCCCGTGAACTGTATCCCGTGGACTGTATCCCGTGAACTGTATCCTGTGGACTGTATCCCGTTAACTGTATCCCGTGGACTGTATCCCGTTAACTGTATCCCGTGAACTGTTTCCCGTTAACTGTATCCCGTGAACTTTTTCCCGTTAACTGTTTCCCGTGAACTGTTTCCCGTGAACTGTATCCCGTGAACTGTTTCCCGTGAACTGTATCCCGTGGACTGTATCCCATGAACTGTATCCCGTGGACTGTATCCCGTGGACTGTATCCCGTGGACTGTATCCCGTGGACTGTATCCCGTGAACTGTATCCCGTTAACTGTATCCCGTTAACTGTTTCCCGTGAACTGTTTCCCGTTAACTGTTTCCCGTTAACTGTTTCTGGTTAACTGTTTCCCGTTAACTGTTTCCCGTGGACTGTATCCCGTGGAATGTATCCCGTGGACTGTATCCCGTGGACTGTATCCCGTGGACTGTATCCCGTGGAATGTATCCCGTGGACTGTATCCCGTGGACTGTATCCCGTGGACTGTATCCCGTGAACTGTTTCCCGTGGACTGTATCCCGTGGACTGTATCCCGTGAACTGTTTCCCGTGGACTGTATCCCGTGAACTGTTTCCCGTGGACTGTATCCCGTGGACTGTATCCCGTGAACTGTTTCCCGTGGACTGTATCCCGTGGACTGTATCCCGTGAACTGTATCCCGTGAATTGTTTCGCGTGAACTGTATCCCGTGGACTGTATCCCGTGAACTGTATCCCGTGGACTGTATCCCGTGGACTGTATCCCGTGGACTGTATCCCGTGAACTGTATCCCGTGGACTGTATCTCGTGAACTGTATCCCGTGGACTGTATCCCGTTAACTGTATCCCGTGGACTGTATCCCGTGGACTGTATCCCGTTAACTGTATCCCGTTAACTGTTTCCCGTTAACTGTTTCCCGTGAACTGTTTCCCGTTAACTGTTTTCCGTTAACTGTTTCCCGTTAACTGTTTCCCATGGACTGTATCCAGTGGACTGTATCCCGTGGACTGTATCCCGTGGACTGTATCCCGTGGACTGTTTCCCGTGGACTGTATCCCGTGGACTGTATCCCGTGGACTGTATCCCGTGGACTGTATCCCGTGAACTGTATCCCATGGACTGTATCCCGTGAACTGTATCCCGTGGACTGTATCCCGTGAACTGTATCCCGTGAACTGTATCCCGTGGACTGTATCCCGTGAACTGTATCCTGTGGACTGTATCCCGTTAACTGTATCCCGTGGACTGTATCCCGTGGACTGTTTCCCGTGGACTGTTTCCCGTGGACTGTATCCCGTGAACTGTATCCCATGGACTGTTTCCCGTGGACTGTATCCCGTGGACTGTATCCCGTGGACTGTATCCCGTGGACTGTATCCCGTGAACTGTATCCCGTGGACTGTTTCCCGTGGACTGTATCCCGTGGACTGTATCCAGTGAACTGTTTCCCGTGGACTGTATCCCGTGGACTGTATCCTGTGAACTGTATCCCGTGGACTGTATCCCGTGGACTGTATCCCGTGGACTGTATCCCGTGAACTGTATCCCATGGACTGTTTCCCGTGGACTGTTTCCCGTGGACTGTATCCCGTGAACTGTATCCCGTGAACTGTATCCCGTGGACTGTATCCCGTGGACTGTATCCAGTTAACTATATCCCGTTAACTGTTTCCCGTTAACTGTTTCCCGTTAACTGTTTCCCGTTAACTGTTTCCCGTTAGCTGTATCCCATGGACTGTATCCCGTGGACTGTATCCCGTGGACTGTATCCCGTGAACTGTATCCCGTGAACTGTATCCCGTGGACTGTATCCCGTGGACTGTATCCCGTGAACTGTATCCCGTGGACTGTATCCCGTGAACTGTATCCCGTGGACTGTATCCAGTTAACTATATCCTGTTAACTGTTTCCCGTTAACTGTTTCCCGTTAACTGTTTCCCATTAACTGTTTCCCGTTAACTGTATCCCGTGGACTGTATCCCGTGGACTGTATCCCGTGGACTGTATCCCGTGAACTGTATCCCGTGAACTGTATCCCGTGGACTGTATCCCGTGGACTGTATCCCGTGGACTGTATCCCGTGGACTGTTTCCCGTGGACTGTATCCCGTGGACTGTATCCCGTGGACTGTATCCCGTGAACTGTATCCCGTGGACTGTATCCCGTGGACTGTATCCCGTGGACTGTATCCCGTGGACTGTATCCCGTGGACTGTATCCCGTGAACTGTATCCCGTGAACTGTATCCCGTGGACTGTATCCCGTGGACTGTATCCCGTGAACTGTATCCCGTGAACTGTTTCCCGTGGACTGTATCCCGTGGACTGTATCCCGTGAACTGTATCCCGTGAACTGTTTCCCGTGGACTGTATCCCGTGGACTGTATCCCGTGGACTGTATCCCGTGAACTGTATCCCGTGAACTGTTTCCCGTGGACTGTATCCCGTGGACTGTATCCCGTGAACTGTATCCCGTGAACTGTTTCCCGTGGACTGTATCCCGTGGACTGTATCCCGTGGACTGTATCCCGTGAACTGTATCCCGTGAACTGTTTCGCGTGGACTGTATCCCGTGGACTGTTTCCCTCTCCAGACATTATTCTGGATTTCAAGCAGATGACTCATGAGGAGCTGCCATTCAGCTGTCCCCATGACAACACTCCTCCCACAGCTGTCCCCATGACAACACTCCTCCCACAGCTGTCCCCATGACAACACTCCTCCCACAGCTGTCCCCATGACAACACTCCTCCCACAGCTGTCCCCATGACAACACTCCTCCCACAGCTTTGACCATGACAACACTCCTCCCACAGCTTTGACCATGACAACACTCCTCCCACAGCTTTGACCGTGACAACACTCCTCCCACAGCTGTCCCCATGACAACACTCCTCCCACAGCTTTGACCATGACAACACTCCTCCCACTGCTGTCCCCATTACAACACTCCTCCCACAGCTTTGACCATGACAACACTCCTCCCACAGCTTTGACCATGACAACATCCTCCCACAGCTTTGACCATGACAACACTCCTCCCACAGCTTTGACCATGACAACACTCCTCCCACAGCTGTCCCCATGACAACTCTCCTCCCACAGCTTTGACCATGACAACACTCCTCCCACAGCGTTGACCATGACAACACTCCTCCCACAGCTGTCCCCATGACAACACTCCTCCCACAGCTTTGACCATGACAACACTCCTCCCACAGCTTTGACCATGACAACACTCCTCCCACAGCTGTCCCCATGACAACACTCCTCCCACAGCTTTGACCATGACAACACTCCTCCCTAGCTTTGACCATGACAACACTCCTCCCACAGCTTTGACCATGACAACACTCCTCCCACAGCTGTCCCCATGACAACACTCCTCCCACAGCTGTCCCCATGACAACACTCCTCCCACAGCTGTCCCCATGACAACACTTCTCCCACAGCTTTGACCATGACAACACTCCTCCCACAGCTTTGACCATGACAACACTCCTCCCACAGCTGTCCCCATGACAACACTCCTCCCACAGCTGTCCCCATGACAACACTCCTCCCACAGCTTAGACCATGACAACACTCCTCCCACAGCTGTCCCCATGACAACACTCCTCCCACAGCTTTGACCATGACAACACTCCTCCCACAGCTTTGACCATGACAACACTCCTCCCACAGCTTTGACCATGACAACACTCCTCCCACAGCTTTCACCATGACAACACTCCTCCCACAGCTTTGACCATGACAACACTCCTCCCACAGCTTTGACCATGACAACACTCCTCCCACAGCTTTGACCATGACAACACTCCTCCCACAGCTTTGACCATGACAACACTCCTCCCACAGCTTTGACCATGACAACACTCCTCCCACAGCTTTGACCATGACAACACTCCTCCCACAGCTTTGACCATGACTCCTCCCACAGCTTCACTTGTATTCCCTGAACTTTAGTACACTGTGTTTTCTTACTGTATGTTTTTTTGTGAATGGCAATTTCATCATGACCACCAGTTCTCTTAGCTACAGATTGTTACACTACATAATGTGATTTAACCAAATATTTTGGGTATCCATTACTGGGAGATACAGGATAGGTACTTTTTGGTGAAGCACACAGAATTTTCGACCAACCTTAGCGATGCCGTCTTCGTCCTCCATTTTGGGGAAACAGGAGTCTCATAAAATGTCTGTGTCCAGTTGCAGGGGGTCAGTTTGAATTGAGAAAATGCTCTGTTATTAAAATAAATAAAAGCATTTTGCCCCATGAAGTAATCCAACAACGTGTATGCCGCCATCTTGTCTATTTCAAGTCCTCTCTCATTGATCGAGACAGGTCTCTGTCATCAAGACATGCAGCACTTTGGGGGTGGACACCCACCTGTCTCAATCAATGAGAGAAGACTTGAAATAGACAAGATGTCGGCAAAAACCTTTGCATAAATCACATTATCTGGTGTAACGATCTGTAGCTACAGTTCTACACCTGAGACTCACTCATTCATGCTGAACTGTACGACATTGTTCATAAAAAATGTTTTACCATATAACATTCTTGTTGAATACCCAGTTCTCTTGAGTTATCATTAAATAGTGTACACTTCCCTGTATTTTAGAATTTGACAAATAAACATTCTTTGGATATCTGAATGATATCTGAATGTCTAGCATCTGTTTGATGCTACAGTGCCCTGTACAGCTTATATAAATATATTCTGTGAATCTATAAGGCAGACTGATAGAAAATATCCGTATTTATTCTATGGTGGTTCTACATCAGGGCTCTTCAACCCTGTTCCTGTGTGTCACGGTCGTCTATGTCGTCTAAGTATGACCAAGGCGCAGCGTGTCCAAGAAACATGACTTTATTAATTAAACGTTATCGAACTACAAAACAAAAGACGACTCAATGAAGTCCTCGGTACACTGACCGAAACGGAACAAAAACCCACAATTCCCACAGGAAAACAATCAGAATAAATATGGCTCCCAATCAGAGATAACGAGCCGACAGCTGACACTCGTTACCTCCGATTGGGAGTCATCGACCAAACCTAGAAATGCAGCCAACAGAAAGGCAAACCTAGAAACAAAACCAAAACCCAACAAAACAAAATACACCCTGGCTCAAATACAAAAGTCCCAGAGCCAGAGTGTCACAGTACCCCCCCCTAAAGGTGCGCACTCCGGGCGCACCAGCATACAGTCTAGGGGAGGGTCTGGGTGGGCGTCTGTCCACGGTGGCGGTTCTGGCCCTGGTCGTGGTCCCCACCCCACCTTAGTCACTATCCGCTTCCGTAGCCTCCTCCACATGACCACCCCCCAACTAAACCCCACTGGATTAAGGGGCGGCACCGGACTAAAGGGCAGCACCGGACTAAGGGGCAGCACCGGACTAAGGGGCAGTACCGGACTAAGGGGCAGCACCAGGATAAGGGGCAGCACCGGGCTAAGGGACAGCACCGGACTCAATGGCGGATCCTGGCTGGCTGGCTCTGGCGGGTCCTGGCTGGACGGCTCTGGCGGATCCTGGCTGGACGGCTCATGGCTGGCTGAAGGATCTGGCTGCTCATGGCTGGCTGACGGATCTGGCTGCTCATGGCTGGCTGACGGATCTGGCTGCTCATGGCTGGCCGACGGATCTGGCTGCTCATGGCTGGCCGACGGATCTGGCTGCTCATGGCTGGCTGAAGGATCTGGCTGCTCATGGCTGGCTGACGGATCTGGCTGCTCATGGCTGGCTGACGGATCTGGCTGCTCATGGCTGGCCGACGGATCTGGCTGCTCATGGCTGGCCGACGGATCTGGCTGCTCATGGCTGGCGGAAGGCTCTGACTGATCCTGTCTGGCGGAAGGCTCTGGCTGATCCTGTCTGGCGGAAGGCTCTGGCTGATCCTGTCTGGCGGAAGGCTCTAGCGGCTCCGGTCTGGCGGACGGCTCTGAAGGCTCATGGCAGACGGGCGGCTTTGCAGGCTCAGTCCAGACGGCCAGTTCAAGCGCCTTTGGGCCGACGGGCAGTTCAGGCCCCGTTGGGCAGACGGCAGACTCTGGCCGTCTGAGGCGCACCGTAGGCCTGGTGCGTGGTGCCGGAACTGGAGGTACCGGGCTGAGGACACGCATCTCAGGGCTAGTGCGGGGAGAAGCAACAGGGCATGCTGGACCCTGGGAACGCACATAAAGCCTAGTGCGGGGAGAAGCAACAGGGCATGCTGGACCCTGGGGACGCACATAAGGGCTAGTGCGGAGAGCAGCAACAGGACGCACAGGACTCGGGGAACACACAGGAGGCTTGGTGCGTGGTGTAGGCACTGGTGGTACTGGGCTGGAGCGGGGAGGTGGCGCCGGAAATACCGGACCGTGCAGGCTTACTGGCCCCCTTGAGCACTGAGCCTGCCCAACCTTACCCGGGTTGATGCTCCCCGTCGCCCGACCAGTACGGGGAGGTGGAATAACCCGCACCGGCCTATGTGGGCGAACCGGGAACACCATGCGTAAGGCTGGTGCCATGTACGCCGGCCCGAGAAGACGCACTGGTAGCCGGATGCGTTGGGCCGGCTTCATGACATCTGGCTCAACGCTCACTCTAACCCGGCCGATACGTGGAGCTGGACTGTACCGAACCGGGCTATGCCTGCGTACAGGAGACACCATGCGCTCTACTGCGTAACACGGTGTCTGCCCGTACTCTCGCTCTCCACGGTAAGTCCAGGGAGTAGGCGCAGGTCTCCTACCTGACTTCGCCACACTCCCTTTTAGCCCCCCCCCAAGAAATGTTTGGGTAGTACCCACGGGCTTCCAGCCTTGACTCCGTGCTGCCTCCTCATACCGCCTCCTCTCGGCTTTAGCTGCCTCCAGCTCTTCACGAGGGCGGCGATATTCTCCCGGTTGTGCCCAAGGACCCTTTCCATCCAGTATCTCCTCCCATGTCCATGAATCCTTGATAGGCGTCCATAAATCCTGTTGCCGCTTGACACGCTGCTTGGTCCTTTTATGGTGGGTTTTTCTGTCACGGTCGTCTATGTCGTCTAAGTATGACCAAGGCGCAGCGTGTCCAAGAAACATGACTTTATTAATTAAACGTTATCGAACTACAAAACAAAAGACGACTCAATGAAGTCCTCGGTACACTGACCGAAACGGAACAAAAACCCACAATTCCCACAGGAAAACAATCAGAATAAATATGGCTCCCAATCAGAGATAACGAGCCGACAGCTGACACTCGTTACCTCCGATTGGGAGTCATCGACCAAACCTAGAAATGCAGCCAACAGAAAGGCAAACCTAGAAACAAAACCAAAACCCAACAAAACAAAATACACCCTGGCTCAAATACAAAAGTCCCAGAGCCAGAGTGTCACACTGTGCCCAGATTCACAAAACCTTCTGAAGAAGAAATTTCTTCTTAACTGCCATTTTTTTACCTTAACTATAGACTTAAGAAGAAAGTTAAGCAAAGTTGCCATTCCTCAAAAAAGGTTGTTGGACATTTTCTTGCGCTATTTCATATGTTTCTCCTTAAGCAAAACGTTAAGAAGAAATTAGATTCTTGAAAATAAAGTTATTGGAAATGTTCTTAATAAACCCTTGTCTTAACAGTGACAGAAAAAGCTCATTACATTTACATTTACGTCATTTAGCAGACGCTCTTATCCAGAGCGACTTACAAATTGGTACATTCACCTTATAGCCAGTGGGATAACCACTTTCCAATATTTTTTTTTTTCTTTCTTTGGGGTGGGGTAAGGGGGGGGGTAGAAGGATTACTTTATCCTATCCCATGTATTCCTTAAAGAGGTGGGGTTTCAAGTGTCTCCGGAAGGTGGTGAGTGACTCCGCAGTCCTGGCGTCGTGAGGGAGCTTGTTCCACCATTGGGGTGCCAGAGCAGCGAACAGTTTTGACTGGGTTGAGCGGGAGCTGTGCTTCCGCAGAGGAAGGGGAGCCAGCAGGCCAGAGGTGGATGAACGCAATGCCCTCGTTTGGGTGTAGGGACTGATCAGAGCCTGAAGGTACGGAAGTGCCGTTCACCTCACAGCTCCGTAGGCAAGCACCATGGTCTTGTAGCAGATGCGAGCTTCAACTGGAAGCCAGTGGAGTGTGCGGAGGAGCGGGGTGACGTGAGAGAACTTGGGAAGGTTGAACACCAGACGGGCTGCGGCATTCTGGATGAGTTGTAGGGGTGTAATGGCACAGGCAGGGAGCCCAGCCAACAGCGAGTTGCAGTAATCCAGACGGGAGATGACAAGTGCCTGGATTAGGACCTGTGCCGCTTCCTGTGTAAGGCAGGGTCGTACTCTCCGAATGTTGTAGAGCATGAACATACAGGATCGGGTCACCGCCTTGATGTTAGCGGAGAACGACAGGGTGTTGTCAAGGGTCACACCAAGGCTCTTCGCACTCTGGGAGGAGGACACAACGGAGTTGTCAACCGTGATGGCGAGATCATGGAATGGGCAGTCCTTCCCCAGGAGGAAGAGCAGTTCCGTCTTGCCGAGGTTCAGCTTGAGATAGTGATCAGTCATCCACACTGATATGTCTGCCAGACATGCAGAGATGCGATTCGCCACCTGGTTATCAGAAGGGGGAAAGGAGAAGATTAGTTTTGTGTCGTTTGCGTAGCAATGATGGGAGAGGCCATGTGAGGATATGACAGAGCCAAGTGACTTGGTGTATAGCAAGAATAGGAGAGGGCCTAGAACTGAGCCCTGGGGGACACCAGTGGTGAGAGCACGTGGTGCGGAGACAGATTCTCGCCACGCCACTTGGTAGGAGCGACCGGTCAGGTAGGACGCAATCCAAGAGTGAGCCGCGCCGGAGATGCCCAACTCGGAGAGGGTGGAGAGGAGGATCTGATGGTTCACAGTATCAAAGGCAGCAGACAGGTCTAGAAGGACAAGAGCAGAGGAGAGAGAGTTAGCTTTAGCAGTGCGGAGAGCATCCATGACACAGAGAAGAGCAGTCTCAGTTGAATGACCAGTCTTGAAACGTGACTGGTTTGGATCAAGAAGGTAATTCTGAGAGAGATAGCAAGAGAGTTGGCTAAAGACGGCACGCTCAAGAGTTTTGGAGAGAAAAGAAAGAAGGGATACTGGTCTGTAGTTGTCGACATCGGAGGGATCGAGTGTAGGTTTTCTGAGAAGGGGTGCAACTCTCGCTCTCTTGAAGACGGAAGGGACATAGCCAGCGGTCAAGGATGAGTTGATGAGCGAGGTGAGGTAAGGGAGAAGGTCTCCGGAGATGGTCTGGAGAAGAGAGAAGGGGATAGGGTCAAGCGGGAAGGTTGTTTTGCGGCCACAAGTTGCAAGATTTCATCTGGAGAGAGAGGGGAGAAAGAAGTCAAAGTATAGGGTAGGGCAGTGTGAGCAGGACCAGCGGTGTCATTTGACTTAACAAACGAGGATCGGATGTCATCAACCTTCTTTTCAAAATGGTTGACGAAGTCATCCACAGAGAGGGGGGGGGGGGAAAGGAGGATTCAGCAGGGAGGAGAAGGTGACAAAGAGCTTCCTAGGGTTAGAGGCAGATGCTTGGAATTTAGAGTGGTAGAAAGTGGCTTTAGCAGCAGAAACAGAGGAAGAAAATGTAGAGAGGAGGGAGTGAAAAGATGCCAGGTCCGCAGGGAGTCTAGTTTTCCTCCATTTCCACTCGGCTGCCCAGAGCCCTGTTCTGTGAGCTCGCAATGAGTCGTCAAGCCACGGAGCAGGAGGGGAGGACCGAGCCGGCCGGGAGGATAGGGGACATAGAGAGTCAAAGGATGCAGAAAGGGAGGAGAGGAGGGTTGAGGAGGCAGAATCAGGAGATTGGAGGGAGAAGGATTGAGCAGAGGGAAGAGATGATAGGATGGAAGAGGAGAGAGTAGCGGGAGAGAGAGAGCGAAGGTTGCGACGGCGCATTACCATCTGAGTAGGGGCAGAGTGAGTAGTGTTGGAGGAGAGCAAGAGAGAAAAGGATACAAAGTAGTGGTCGGAGACATGGAGGGGAGTTGCAGTGAGATTAGTAGAAGAACAGCATTTAGTAAAGATGAGGTCAAGCGTATTGCCTGCCTTGTGAGTAGGGGGGGAAGGTGAGAGGTTGAGGTCAAAAGAGGAGAGGAGTGGAAAGAAGGAGGCAGAGAGAAATTAGTCAAAGGTAGACGTAGGGAGGTTAAAGTCACCCAGAACTGTGAGGGATGAGCCATCTTCAGGAAAGGAACTTATCAAGGTGTCAAGCTCATTGATGAACTCTCCAAGGGATCCTGGAGGGCGATAAATGATAAGGATATTAAGCTTGAATGGGCTAGTGACTGTGACAGCATGGAATTCAAATGAGGAGATAGACAGATGGGTCAGGGGAAAAAGAGAGAAAGTCCACTTGGGAGAGATGAGGATTCCTGTGCCACCACCCCGCTGACCAGATGCTCTCGGGGTATGCGAGAACACAAGGTCAGACGAGGAGAGAGCAGTAGGAGTAGCAGTGTTTTCAGTGGTAATCCATGTTTCCGTCAGCGCCAAGAAGTCGAGGGACTGGATGGTAGCATAGGCATGAAAGCAATTGAACATGTTTAATTCACTGACAAACTTCATCTGAAAGTTTCAGTATTGATTATTTTAAACCCAAAAACATGTCTTAGCACAGTAATCTCAGTAGGAAATATGCTAACATGATTGCCATTGCTAGCTAGATAGCTAGCTAAAATGGTTGCCTAGCAACAAACATCTTAAGAAGATTCGTAAGTAGATATTTGAGAAGTTCGTAAGAAAATCATTACATCTTAAGATATTGTTGAGGAATTGCACTTACGAACTATCTTATTTTTTTCTTAAGTTTTTGCGTTAGAAGTGTTTTCAGAATCTGGGTGCTGGAGAGCTAACGACCTGTAGGTTTTCACTCCAACCCTAATCTAGCACACCTGATTCTAATATTTAGCTGGTTGATAAGCTGAACCAGGTTAGTTACAACTGGGATTAGAGTGAAAACCTACAGGAGGGTATCTCTCCAGTAACAGGGTTGAAGACCCCTGTTCTAGATGGTCTTATGCCGAGTCACACTGGCTGCGTTTACACAGGCAGCCAAATTCTGATATTTTTCCCACTAATTGGTCTTAATGACATCAGATCTTTTTCAGAACTGATTTGATTGGTCAAAAGACCAATTAGCTAAAACAATATTAGAGTTGTGTGATGTGATGTGGTAGAAACCAGGAGCAGAGAAAATAACCAGATGAGGAACCAGTGGTTTAGGAAAAACGTAAATACTTTACTAGAAAAAGTTCAACGGAAGGTACAAAGTAAAACTGGGAAAACAACAAACACTAAGACTAGTCAAATCAAGCTTCTGCAAATGGTAACAGAAAACACACCTCTCTAAAAAGGAAATCCCACGAGGGGCCAGTATAAAGAATTAAATGTATGCACTCACTAACTGTAAGTCGCTCTGGATAAGAGCGTCTGCTAAATTACTAAAATGTAAATGTAAATGAAATCATAATTAGTAACTGAAAACACGTCAGTCTCTCTGCTGCCCTCTGGTGACAGGTGGAACCATGACAAATGTGGCTGCCTGTGCACTGGTGTTCGGCATGGTGGGGAAGCTAAGACTCTTGGTGCTTATGGTGAATGGTCTTGTCCTGTCTGCAGTGAACGACCAGCTGGAAAAGACTCTGCCGAAAGTGGGGGAGGGCTTCTTAACCACCAACTGTTTGGTCCTCCTGCAGAACATTTGCTGGTACTGCACGTCTCCTGGAAAGATATTGTTGTGGTGTTAGCATTTAGCATTTATTAGTACTAATGTAGTACCAGTTCTGCGGGCCGAAACAAGCACAACATCCCTAGACTATAAATTATTACAAAATGCTTCCATTTTACATTTTAGTAGTCGCTCTTATCCAGAGCGACTTACAGTTAGTGAGTGCATTCAATTATTTAATTTTTCCATACTGGTTCCCCGTGGGAATCGAACCCACAACCCTGGCATTGCAAGCGCCATGCTCTACCAACTGAGCTACACGGGACTACAATGGTCATAATGGTCCATTACCATGGTAGAATGTATAATGCAGTTTAAAACCATGGTATTTCCATCATCCACATCTATACCATGGTATAAATGAGGCAATACCATGGTATTATTTAGGTACAATGGCAGTACCATCATACTTCAAAAGCTAAAACCATGGTACATTTCCATGCCTCAGACTGTACCGTGGTATGGGTGAAAGTACCATAGTAGTATCATGGTACATTTCAGTAAGGGAGGGCTTCTCAACCACCATCTGGTTGGTCCTCTTGCAGAAGATTTACTGGTACTGCACGTCTCCTGGAAAGATGGTTGTGGTGTTAGCGTTTAGCATTCTTCACTTTTTGTGGAAGGGATGTAGGGCAACACACCTTTGTTGCTAAAGGGACCGGCTATCGTATTGTTTAGGGACAATGAGGGGACGCTGGGAGCTGCTTTACAGAGGAAAGATCAGTCAACAAAGTGGGGGGCTGAAGAAGGTGTGGACAGCCTTAGGAGGGCAGGTCTTACACAGTATGAATTGTTGTGTTTGGGAGATTGAGGAGAAATGGCACCTCAATCGCTCTCATACACAACAATACATTTACTGTCTAAGCACATCCCTGCACAACCAATACCCCCTTCCTCATCTCAAAGACCTGTCTGTAAACCTCCCCCAGCCCATTGACTTTGACAGATCATTTTGGTCAATAGGACATTTACATTACATTTACATCATTTAGCAGACGCTCTTATCCAGAGCGACTTACAAATTGGTGCATTCACCTTATGATAGCCAGTGGGACAACAGCTTTACAATGTATTTATTTTTATTTTTTTATTATTTTTTAATTTTCAATTTTTTGAGTATATTTTTAATTGTAATTTGTTTTATATAAATATATATATTTTTAAATGTATTATTATTATTATTATTATTGTTATTATTTTTATTTATTTATTTATTTTTTGTGGGGGTGGGGGGGGGGGGGTAGAAGGATTACTTTTATACTATCCCAGGTATTCCTTAAAGAGGTAGGGTTTCAAGTGTCTCCGGAAGGTGGTCAGTGACTCCGCTGTCCTGGCGTCGTGAGGGAGCTTGTTAGTAGTAATAATAGTAGCCTATTGCATGGCATTCTGTAGACATGTCTTTGTATTGTGTTTAGAGAATCTACAGAGAGGAGAATGAGGTGGTTGTGTCGTTACTGTTGTAGTCCTGATTTATACCTTTCAGTGTCCCTTACTGGTTTCTGGCCCACAATCCTGTTGTGCTCCGTAACTGCAAGGTGTGTCCCCTCCCTCATGCTTGTGTACCCACAATGCCCCACGCTTTGGAGTACTTTTCAGCAGGGCCTGTGGAATGACTCCAGATAACCTGAGTTTTACAAAAAGAAAAGGTAAAGAGAGAAGAGGGGTAGTCTAAACGTATGGCATGGTCTGGAAGGTTCTCTGTGGTCTTCAGGCTACCTCTACCCACCTGTAACCCCATAACACAAGCCATTCAAACACTACCCAATTAATGTTTATTCCATGCTTACTGTAAGTTGATCTATCTTAGCTATCAGCTTATTTTGGGTAACTTACCTTCACCTTGTGCAGAGCTAGGGGTTGGAAGCGCATGTTGGTGGAATCAGATTCTGTACCACCTACAACAAAATATACACCAATACACAAATTTAACCACCCCACCAATTGTATTGATCTCTATTAGACAGGCTAGCTTAGCCTACCTAACATGGACATTTCAATATTGTCAGCTTGCTTTTAGCTAACTAAATTGGCAGCAAGATTGCTAGTCAGCTGAGACTGGCCGAGAACCAACTAACCAACCATAGACAATTTATTCACATTCTTAGACTCTAAAGAAATGAAGTGTAATATTGGGATGCAAACTCAAAATTGAATACATTTCAACTCTATATCTCACATGGTACAGGTGTCTTCTTTTTTTTAAGCCCATAACCATGTGTGTGAGGTGTATACCTTGGTTTCAAAGTAGATTTGTTTAAGACTACCCAGAAACACTCTGTGTAGCCCACAGCAGTGTTAATAAAGGTAATGGACAGTAAAAATAATGTTTTTCATTAAATGTGATGATATTTAGATGAAACCAGATCAAGGTATGATGACCAAAGTATGAAAAATGACTGTTGCTTCTACATTGATAAAATGTTATCATAAAGTTGCTGGTCCCCTCCCCCGTGTCAAACACTTGGATTCAGGAGGGGGATTATTAAATTGATAGAGTGACATCACCCTAACTCTCATTTTAATACACCAATGGTAACATGATATTCTCTTACCTCATTTAAATAGTACTGCCTTGTAACCAACATCGGAGAAGGCGTGTTTGCAGAGGGGCGTGGTTTATATAGCTAGATAGCTACTCTACTGGTGCCAAAATGTGACTGTAGGGCAGGGTTCTTCAATTACGGTCCTGGAGGGCCGAAACACTTCTGTTTTTTATTTCTACCTGGTAGTTAATTGCACTCACCTGGTGTCCCAGGTCTGAATTAGCCCCTGATTAGAAGGAGAGGATGAAAAACAGAGGTGTTTCGGCCCTCCAGGACCGGAATTGAAGCACCCTGCTGTAGGGTTTCAGCAAATATAATCAAAAGCTTACACTATTCATCAAAGATAATTATATTTTTCCCATTTCATGTGTGTCTGGTGTTAGCTAGTTACTGGCTAGCTAGGTCCTCATCTGTCTGGTGTTAGCTAGTTACTGGCTAGCTAGGACTTCATCTGTCTGGTGTTAGCTAGTTACTGGCTAGCTAGGTCTTCATCTGTCTGGTGTTAGCTAGTTACTGGCTAGCTAGGACTTCATCTGTCTGGTGTTAGCTAGTTACTGGCTAACTAGGTCTTCATCTGTCTGGTGTTAGCTAGTTACTGGCTAGCTAGGTCTTCATCTGTGTCTGGTGTTAGCTAGTTACTGGCTAGCTAGGTCTTCATCTGTCTGGTGTTAGCTAGTTACTGGCTAGCTAGGTCTCCATCTGTCTGGTGTTAGCTAGTTACTGGCTAGCTAGGTCTTCATCTGTCTGGTGTTAGCTAGTTACTGGCTAGCTAGGTCTTCATCTGTATGGTGTTAGCTAGTTACTGGCTAGCTAGGTCTCCATCTGTCTGGTGTTAGCTAGTTACTGGCTAGCTAGGTCTTCATCTGTCTAGTGTTAGCTAGTTACTGGCTAGCTAGGTCTTCATCTGTCTGGTGTTAGCTAGTTACTGGCTAGCTAGGTCTTCATCTGTGTCTGGTGTTAGCTAGTTACTGGCTAGCTAGGTCTTCATCTGTCTGGTGTTAGCTAGTTACTGGCTAGCTAGGTCTTCATCTGTCTGGTGTTAGCTAGTTACTGGCTAGCTAGGTCTTCATCTGTCTGGTGTTAGCTAGTTACTGGCTAGCTAGGTCTTCATCTGTCTGGTGTTAGCTAGTTACTGGCTAGCTAGGTCTTCATCTGTCTGGTGTTAGCTAGTTACTGGCTAGCTAGGTCTTCATCTGTCTGGTGTTAGCTAGTTACTGGCTAGCTAGGTCTCCATCTGTCTGGTGTTAGCTAGTTACTGGCTAGTTAGGTCTTCATCTGTCTGGTGTTAGCTAGTTACTGGCTAGCTAGGTCTTCATCTGTCTGGTATTAGCTAGTTACTGGCTAGCTAGGTCTTCATCTGTCTGGTGTTAGCTAGTTACTGGCTAGCTAGGTCTTCATCTGTCTGGTGCTAGCTAGTTACTGGCTAGCTAGGTCTCCATCTGTCTGGTGTTAGCTAGTTACTGGCTAGCTAGGTCTTCATCTGTGTCTGGTGTTAGCTAGTTACTGGCTAGCTAGGTCTCCATCTGTCTGGTGTTAGCTAGTTACTGGCTAGCTAGGTCTCCATCTGTCTGGTGTTAGCTAGTTACTGGCTAGCTAGGTCTTCATCTGTCTGGTGTTAGCTAGATACTGGCTAGCTAGGTCTCCATCTGTCTGGTGTTAGCTAGATACTGGCTAGATAGGTCTTCATCTGTCTGGTGTTAGCTAGTTACTGGCTAGCTAGGTCTCCATCTGTCTGGTGTTAGCTAGTTACTGGCTAGTTAGGTCTTCATCTGTCTGGTGTTAGCTAGTTACTGGCTAGCTGGGTCTTCATCTGTCTGGTGTTAGCTAGTTACTGGCTAGCTAGGTCTTCATCTGTCTGGTGTTAGCTAGTTACTGGCTAGCTGGGTCTTCATCTGTCTGGTGTTAGCTAGATACTGGCTAGCTAGGTCTTCAGCCAGCATGGAACAAAAAGGGGGGGATATTCTTTAAAAACTCTGACGCAGTTGTCAAGTCAACACATCTGTCAATGCTGCTGTGAACCGCATCTCAAGAGATGCCAAACGGGAGATGTATAATATAAAAATCGACGTCATTGATGTAATTTCAATGTTGTTAGAGTTGCTTTGTGTATCACCAAATTTGCATGAGATGATTTTACTGCAGCACTGCCCACTGCACCTAAGTTGCTTGACATTGTCGTTTCAAAGAGCTGTCAGTCAAGGCAAGCTCATGAATATAAGCTCTCCGCCCACTCAGCCTGTCTTTTCTAACTTCCTGGTCATTACCATGAGAGAAAATGTATTATTTCTCAAATACTGAGCATTTTTATCACCAAAAATATTCTGTTAATATTATAGTCACTCAAAAGGTTATTTTAATCAGAATGACTGTTCAGGACCTATGAACCTTAAATGGTTCAACATTTTATGTCCTTTTGGACTGTTTTGTCTGTAGTTACTGCCAGTTTGGACTGTTTTGTCTGTAGTTACTGCCAGTTTGGAAGCCTTTGTTAAAGCCTCTAGATGTGCAAGTGATGTAAAACACAAAATATTCATTAATATGCTGTAATGCTGTAAACACCCTTGTAATTACAGTAAAATACTGTGATATAGAAACCCCTCCCCTCAATTAATTTAATTAATTCGTCCATTCATTCAGTCATTCATTCCGATTACGGTAGCATTTACTTTTCTTTTTTTTTCTCAGGTTACGTTTTACGGTCTCAGTACTTGCTTTGATATCGTATTTATATTGCAGTAACTGTTATATAATACAGAATATCATCGAGCTGCCTGTAAGCTACTGTCAAATCCACAGTAACCCTTTACAGTGTAAGTTATACAGTTTAATTTTTAGGTTGTAGCAACCTCATGATGGGTACAGGGCAAATTCAAGTATCATGTAGTAGCCTAAACCTATCGATGTTACATTGAGCTGAATGGAATATGAATGACAGTCATCCAATATGCTGTAATAGAAATAAGGCCATGATCATACAAAAGTAGAACTTATAATAGTAATAAATAAATAAATAAAAACGTCCTCCTTATTCTTGAACGGCACCAACAGCACGAATGCATGCACACAAGCACACGCACGCACGCACGCACGCACGCACACACACACACACACACACACACACACACACACACACACACACACACACACACACACACACACACACACACACACACACACACACACACACACACACACACACACGCATGCACGTACGCACGCACGCACGCACGCACGCATGCACACACACACACACACACGCACACGCACGCTCTACGGAACAGTAGACTCTACAAACAGTCTGGTTTATATACAGAAAGTATTCAGACCCCTTGACTTTTTCCACATTTTGTTAGGTTACAGCCTTATTCTAAAATTGATTAAATTGTTTTTTTCCTCATCAATCAATACCCCATAATGACAAAGCAAAAACAGGTTTTATAGACATTTTTGCTAATTTATTAAAAATAAAAGTATTACATTTACATAAGTATTCAGACCCTTTACTCAGTACTTTGTTGAAGCACCTTTGGCAGCGATTACAGCCTCGAGTCTTCTTGGGTATGACGCTACAAGCTTGGCACACCTGTATTTGGGGAGTTTCTCCCATTCTTCTCTGCAGATCCTCTCAAGCTCTGTCAGGTTGGATGGGGAGCGTTGCTGCACAGCTATTTTCAGGTCTCTCCATAGATGTTCGATCAGGTTCAAGTCCGGGCTCTGGCTGGGCCACTCAAGGACATTCAGAGACTTGTCCAGAAGCCACTCCTGCGTTGTCTTGGATGTGTGCCTAGGGTCGTTGTTCTCTGGAGCAGGTTTTCATCAAGGATTTCTCTGTACTTTGCTCCGTTAAACTTTGCCTCGATCCTGACTAGTCTCACAGTCCCTGTCACTGAAAAACATCCCCACAGCATGATGCTGCCACCACCATGCTTCACCGTAGGAATGGTGCCAGGTTTCCTCCAGACGTGATGCTTGGCATTCAGCCCAAAGAGTTCAACCTTGGTTTCATCAGACCAGAGAATCTTGTTTCTCATGGTCTGAGAGTCCTTTAGGTGCCTTTTGGCAAACTCCAAGTGGGCTGTCATGTGTCTTTTACTGAGGAGTGGCTTCCGTCTGGCCACTCCACCATAAAAGCACAGTTCCCGCTCAGCCCAGTCAAAGCTATTCGCTGCTCTGGCACCCCAATGGTGGAACAAGCTCCCCCACGACGCCAGGACAGCGGAGTCACTGACCACCTTCCCGGAGACACTTGAAACCCTACCTCTTTAAGGAATACCTGGAATAGTATAACAGTAATCCTTCTACACCCCCCCTCCCCCAGTGGTGGTTGTCCCACTGGCTATAAGGTGAATGCACCAATTTGTAAGTCGCTCTGGATAAGAGCGTCTGCTAAATGACTTAAATGTAAATGTTAAAAAGTCCTGATTGGTGGAGTGCTGCGGAGATGGTTGTCCTTCTGGAAGGTTCTCCCATCTCCACAGAGGAACTCTAGAGCTCTGTCAGAGTGACCATCAGGTTCTTTGTCACCTCCCTGACCAAGGCCCTTCTCCCCCGACTGCTGAATTTGTCCGGGCGGCCAGCTCGAGGAAGAGTCTTGGTGGTTCCAAAGTTGGGGACCTTCAATGCTGCAGATATTTTTTGGGACCCTTCCCTAGATCTGTGCCTCGACACAATCCTGTCTCGGAACTCTATGGACAATTCCTTCGACCTCATGACTTGGTTTTTGCTCTGACATGCACTGTCAACTGTGGGACCTTATATAGACAGGGGTGTGCCTTTCCAAATCATGTCCAATCAATTGAATTTACAACAGGTGGACTCCAATCAAGTTGTAGAAACATCTCAAGGATGATCAATGGAAACAGGATGCACCT
>NW_028162929.1:478068-488068 GCF_964263955.1 Coregonus lavaretus | reverse complement strand
CAGTATATAGATAGCTGTGGCTGTATACCGTGGAACCTGCTCTCCTGTGCAGTATATAGATAGCTGAGGCTGTATACCGTGGAACCTGCTCTCCTGTGCAGTATATAGATAGCTGAGGCTGTATACCGTGGAACCTGCTCTCCTGCGCAGTATATAGATAGCTGAGGCTGTATACCGCGGAACCTGCTCTCCTGGGCAGTATATAGATAGCTGTGGCTGTATACCGTGGAACCTGCTCTCCTGGGCAGTATATAGATAGCTGTGGTAAGGTGTGTGTTATATAGGACTCAATGAACCATAAATCTGTCCCTCCTCTTAACCTTCAATCTACACAAATAAGTGTTGGTGTTTGTGAGGATGGGTATTGGGACAGCAATTCAATCCATTTCTATTTTAAACCGTACACCAATATAGATCTACTCTGATCTATCATCAGTTAAAATACACATCCATGAATCCAATAATAAATACATCTAACAATCACATACACTTCTATTGCCTTAGTAGATGGTCTGTATGAAATTGTCAGCAGGTAGCTAAGCTAGCTGACGTAATCCGTATAAACCTTTCATGACAAATATAGCTTCTTTGATTGTCAGCTTTAGTTAGCTGACTGACAACAGGCCCTGCTGGTTCCTGTTTTGTTGTTGTGTTGTTATTCTATCAATGTATTCTGTCTGAACATAAAACCTGCAGAGACTACACTATGATTCATTCAGATAGCAGAGCTGATTGATTAGTCTGGTCTGGACGTGTCTGCATCCCCTATTTGTATTAATTGTAGATCCCCATTAGCTCCCAAGGCAGCAGCTACTCTTCCTAGGGTCCAGCACCAGCGACCCTGTTCCCTATTTCTGGTTCTGCTTTTGACCAGGGCCCAAAGGGTTTCCCAAAGCAGTGCACTATAGGGATTCATGTGCCATTGGGGACGCATCCATTTTCTGAGTCGTTAATGGGGACACATCCATGATCTGATTCGTTAATGGGGACGCATCCATGAACTGAGTCATTAATGGGGACGCATCCATGAACTGAGTCATTAATGGGGACGCATCCATGAACTGAGTCATTAATGGGGACGCATCCATGAACTGAGTCATTAATGGGGACGCATCCATGATCTGAGTCATTCATGTCTGATTGAATGAGCAGACTGAGCAGCTCTGGGAGTAAACAGCAGACACAGGGAGACAGTGAACTGCTCTGGGAGTTAACAGCAGACACAGGGAGACAGTGAACAGCTCTGGGAGTTAACAGCAGACACAGGGAGACAGAAAAAAGCTCTGGGAGTAAACAGCAGACACAGGGAGACAGTGAACTGCTCTGGGAGTTAACAGCAGACACAGGGAGACAGTGAACAGCTCTGGGAGTAAACAGCAGACACAGGGAGACAGTGAACTGCTCTGGGAGTTAACAGCAGACACAGGGAGACAGAAAAAAGCTCTGGGAGTTAACAGCAGACACAGGGAGACAGTGGACAGCTCTGGGAGTGAACAGCAGACACAGGGAGACAGTGAACAGCTCTGGGAATAAACAGCAGACACAGGGAGACAGTAAACAGCTCTGGGGGTAAACAGAAGACACAGGGAGAGTGTAGCTGGCCTTTTCCTCTCACAGACTTTAGACAGGCCAGACCTTGTTCTGCCAGTTAGCCTTCCCAGCCTAATATCTGTCCTGTCTAATGTCTGGCCTGTAACAGACACAAGGAGCTCCGTCTGCCTCTGTCTTTCTGCAGAACAGATCAACTCTTTACTGTTAGATTATTGGAGATTAATGGGATACTGAGAAAGGTCAACTTGAATAACAGAGAATCCTGTCTATGTGCTGTGCAGAGGGCCTGTGTCTGCTCCAGGTGATCATTAAGGGTGCTGTGCAGAGGGCCTGTGTCTGCTCCAGGTGATCATTAAGGGTGCTGTGCAGAGGGCCTGTGTCTGCTCCAGGTGATCATTAAGGGTGCTGTGCAGAGGGCCTGTGTCTGCTCCAGGTGATCATTAAGGGTGCTGTGCAGAGGGCCTGTGTCTGCTCCAGGTGATCATTAAGGGTGCTGTGCAGAGGGCCTGTGTCTGCTCCAGGTGATCATTAAGGGTGCTGTGCAGAGGGCCTGTGTCTGCTCCAGGTGATCATTAAGGGTGCTGTGCAGAGGGCCTGTGTCTGCTCCAGGTGATCATTAAGGGTGCTGTGCAGAGGGCCTGTATCTGCTCCAGGTGATTTTACTACTGGTCTCTGTTCTAGTCTCTGCAGTTTCACCTGTGTCTACTTATCTCTATAGGCAAATATTCAGAATGGCTACACAGATACAAATCAATGCTAGGTCTGACTCTAGGTGTTCGTAATAGGACAGGAAGGAATTATTTATGTCCCAGAGCTCAATTAGCTCATTTTCCAACCATTTAGCCGTCATTAGACTGAAGAGATGTGGACAACTCAGTCTGAGAGAAAGAAAACGTGAGAGCGAGGGACAACTGGGCTAAAAGGGTCCATGTCTGGATCTAAAATATCATCTGGATCATATTTAGAGTTTAGTGGATTTGCACCATATCTTGACATTCTGAATCCGGATGTGTCTTTTAGGTATACAGTGAGGGA
The DNA here is from genome assembly GCF_964263955.1 of Coregonus lavaretus. Classification (NCBI taxonomy): domain Eukaryota; kingdom Metazoa; phylum Chordata; class Actinopteri; order Salmoniformes; family Salmonidae; genus Coregonus; species Coregonus lavaretus. The sequence goes on along the minus strand of NW_028162929.1, from coordinate 485,482 downwards.
AAGAAGTATTTGATCCCCTGCTGATTTTGTACGTTTGCCCATTGACAAACCCATGATCAGTCTATAATTTAAATGGTAGGTTTATTTGAACAGTGAGAGACAGAATAACAACAACAAAAATCCAGAAAAACGCAGGGAAATAAGTATTTGACCCCTCTGCAAAATATGACATGACTACTTGGTGAAAAAACCCTTGTTGGCAATCACAGAGGTCAGACGTTTCTTGTAGTTGGCCACCAGGTTTGCACACATCTCAGGAGGGATTTTGTTCCACTCCTCTTTGCAGATCTTCTCCAAGTCATTAAGGTTTCGAGGCTGACGTTTGGCAACTTGAACCTTCAGCTCCCTCCACAGATTTTCTATGGGATTAAGGTCTGGAGACTGGCTAGGCCACTTCAGGACCTTAATGTGCTTCTTCTTGAGCCACTCCTTTGTTGCCTTGGCCGTGTGTTTTGGGTCATTGTCATGCTGGAATACCCATCCATTACCCATTTTCAATGCCCTGGCTGAGGGAAGGAGATTCTCACCCAAGATTTGATGGTACATGGCCCCGTCCATTGTCCCTTTGATGCGGTGAAGTTGTCCTGTCCCCTTAGCAGAAAAACACCCCCAAAGCATAATGTTTCCACCTCAATGTTTGACGGTGGGGATGGTGTTCTTGGGGTCATAGGCAGCATTCCTCCTCCTCCAAACACGGCGAGTTAAGTTGATGCCAAAGAGCTCGATTTTGGTCTCCTCTGACCACAACACTTTCACCCAGTTCTCCTCTGAATCATTCAGATGTTCATTGGCAAACTTCAGACAGCCATGTACAGTGGGGAGAACAAGTATTTGATACACTGCCGATTTTGCAGGTTTTCCTTCAACTGTGAGAGACGGAATCTAAAACAAAAATCTTAAAAATATTGTTTTTCCTAATCATATTTTTTGTAATTCAATAACTGTTTAGGGTTAAAAAAAGCATCCTACAATTTCCACATTTTAATTTTAATTTTAATTTTTTATTTTACAGCATGTCCACTGTAGTGGACAACAGGATCATTTGAGTACGAAAAGAGACACATTTGGTAGATACAAATTTTTACAGAGTTCTTACAGATTAAAGAGTTTTTATGAACTAAGAATACATACATTTTGGGCTGTAGATTGATTATTATCCAATAATACAGACATTTTGATTATACAATACACATTAATCATTCTTGAATCCTTTTCCTTACATTTCGCAAGGATAGCTTTACTATTAAAGCTTAACACTTTGTTATGTCCATATCCTTTGATTGGTCCCCTTGAATCCTTTCAGTGTTATTTGAACAATGAACATATAACTAATGTGTAACAGATTTATTTTGGATTTTTTCCTTCTGTCAAACTGAATCCAATCTAGCTTTTTCCTTCACTCTTCATTTTGTTCTTAGTATTTTCTTTGTTAGTGGTGAAAGTCCTGGAAGCAATTTCTCTTTTTGGTAATGCAGAGGAACATCTTGCATTTGGTACATCTCATGTACGTCTTGCTCTTGCAGCCCTTATTTCTGCATCGTTCTGCATGCTTGGTATCCATCATCTCAGGCATGTGCATGGCTCCTAGTCTGCGCACAGATGGCTCTGGTTGTGGGATCCTCATTTTAGATGGTGGCTCATACTCATCCTCACTCTCTTCACAGCTGTTCCGGACTCTCCAACAGCTCCTCAGCTAGGAGTAGTTTGAAGTCCAGGTACTGATGTGTGTTCTTGGATGGTCTGTGCAGAGCTTTGCTGTCAGACTGGTATTGTATCCAGGAGTTGGTGATGGCAACATCAAAGAAGTGACTGATCACGCGCGATGTCCACTTCTTGGTCCTGCTTGACATACGATAGAAGCTAAGCATGCGATCACAAAGATCTACGCCACCCATGTTATCATTATACTGCTTAATTACTGCTGGTCTTTTAACCTGGACCAGGTGCTTTTCTTTCTGGGACCATCTGGTACAGATGTCTTCTGGGTCTTTCCCATGTACAGTGGATGCCATGAGCACTGGTTTGTTGTCGAACCATTTTGTGATGGCCAGCTCAGGACTCTTTCTGGCCACTGACACTGATGTTCCTCTCCCCTCTTTTTTCAACTGTTTGTCTACTGGCAGCTGGCACAGCTTTGGGACACGGTTCTTCATTATAGTTCCAGTTGCAGGAAGGCCCTTTGCCAGCAATGCATCCAATAGATCTATGGTTGTGAAGTACCTGTCAAAGAATATGTGGCTTCCTGTTGGAACAGATTCAACCATGCGTAGAACTGCTGCAGCTCCAACTCCTAACCTTTGGACTGTAAAGGTATTCTTCCCTTGGTAGACTTCAAAATCAAGCATCAGACCATTTGGGGATGCAAGGACAAAGACCTTTAGGCCAGTAGGGTTTGGCTTGCCGGGAACATATTGCCTGACTGGACAACGGCCTGTGAATGGGATGATTTGCTCATCAATGCAGACCCTTTCTGGCTTTGCAAGGCTGAGACAGCCTTGGCGCACACGATCGAGTATTGGCCTGACTTTCCAAAGAATATCTGCCTTCTTTGTTTCCTCTGTTACAGCCAGGTCATTGACAATCTTGAGGGAATTTCTTATCCTGAAGAATCTATCCCTAGTCATTTTGCTACTTATGACTGGCACTTTAGTTTTGTTGGCCCAAAACATTTTAATTCTGGGATAGCCAAGGCAGGCCATGTGGACTGAAATGCCCAAGAAGATTTTTATTTCTTGTGGCGTGGTGTTCATGCACACTCCTTTGATTTGCAGCTCTCTTTGATTTGTGTATGTTGCCAAATCTTCAAAGACCTTGTTGTCAATGTACTGTGAAAAGTATTCAATTGGACTCCAGTCTGCACGTGTTGTAGGGTCATCTTGACACACAGGAAGCCCAGGTAACACAGGTGCAAATCTGATATGAAGGAAAAAAGAATAATAAATGATAAGTAATAACAGTTTAAATACTCAATGCAGCTGAATTTAAAATTGTGGAACTGCATCAAACATACATGTTACTCCTGGCCCACAGAGGGCGACGAGTTTCCTGTTCATCCCTGTCTGTATCTGTGTCTGTGTCTGCATCTGTCCCTTCAACTGAGCCTTCTGCATTGTCTTCCTCTTCTTCATCACCGTTTTGTATCACTGGTTGAAACTTATCCTCATCTCTCTCATCATCTGACAACTCCAAATCTGAATCTCCCTCGACTATTCGGTAAAGAATTCTTTCTGCTTCAGTTCTGTTTCCTACGACAATGTGGAGTCATTATTTACATGAAGATAGTCCTGATGTCCACTATAATTGACATTCATAAAATGGCAAATCTTTCAAAAGATACATAATTTAGTTGCTATCAGAACTAAATATATGATTCCTAACACCTTCATGAACAAGAAAATATATGATTATCATAGTAACAAAACCATAGACAAACAATATTTGACTTACCTCTCATCTTTCCATAAAATGTGCTTGTTCCTATGCCGTCCATTTTGAAAGGAAAGATAGAGGCGGTTCCCGGCCTCCCAGCCAATCAAATGACATATCACTGAAAAGCCCAGGATGTCCTCTGTACAGTACATCAGGAATTAAGAGACTTGCACAAAAGATTCCAAGAAGAGGGATGAAACTCAAATGTCCACTACAGTGGACATAAGTTAATGGGCTGGGTCTCAGGAGGATATGATAAAAAATTACAGACCTCTACATGCTTTGTAAGTAGGAAAACCTGCAAAATCGGCAGTGTATCAAATACTTGTTCTCCCCACTGTATATGTGCTTTCTTGAGCAGGCGGACCTTGCGGGCACTGCAGGATTTCAGTCCTTCCTTCTCTGAATATCACACATGGACATTTCCTATGGCTGGATATGGACTCATTCAATATCCTGAGATATATGACATCCTATTTTCTCTCTTCATGTTGACAAATACTGACTGTATACATCGGATTTCTGTGATATGGACTCGGATCTTGATATGCTTTTTGATATGCTGACAATAAGAACAAATTCTGATGCATTTCTGAGCTTTGATATATATTCAATTCTTATATTTCTTTACATGCACAAATCATTTTTGGATTCCCTCCGGATATTGACTCATTAGATATCCTGAGATAGTCCTACATCTTATTTTCTCTATATGATCACAAATACTGACAGTAGTCCTACACAGTATATTTCCTCATCATATACGATGCAGATGTTCTTGCCTGAGGTCCATATCAGAACCTTGATATGCGTTTTGATATGCTAAATAAGGACAACTTCTGACGCTTATTTGAATGTTGAGGTCAATATTTACAAATATTACATCCATATCATTCTTTCAGACACCAGGGCCCAGATTCACAAAACCTTCTTAAGAAGAAATATCTACTTAACTGCCTTTTTCCCCTTAACTATAGACTTATGAAGAAAGTTAAGCAAAATTGCTATTCCTCAAAAAGGTCCTTGGAAATGTTCGCTATTTCTTATGTTTCTCCTTAAGCAAAAAGTTAAGAAGAAATTAGATTCTTGAAAATAAAGTTTTGGGATTTGTTCTTAAATCCAAGATAGCTAAGCCCTTGTCTTAATTCATGTTTAATTCACTCTCAAACTTCATCTGAAAGTTTGAGTATTTATTATTTTAAACCCAAGAACATGTTTTAGAACAGTAATCGCAATAGGAAATATGCTAACATGATTGCCATTGCTATCTAGATAGCTAGCTAAGTCGGTTGCCTAGCAAAAAACATCTTAAGAAGATTCGTAAGAAGATATTTGAGAAGATTGTAAGAAAATAATTCAATCTTAAGATATTGTTGAGGAATTGCACTTACGAACTATCTTACAAACTATCTTACGAACTTCTTATTAAGTTTTTGCATAAGAAGTGTTTTGTGAATCTGGGCCCAGTTGTGTAAAGTACTTAAGTAAAAATACTTTAAAGTACTGCTTAAGTAGTTTTTGGGGGTAACTTTACTGTACTATTTATATTTTTGACAACTTTTACTTTTACTCCACTACATTCCTAAAGAAAATAATGTACTTTTTACTCCATACATTTTCCCTGACACCCAAAAGTACTCGTTACATTTTGAATGCTTAGCAGGACAGGAAAATTGTCTAATTCACACAATTATCAAGAGAACATCCCTGCTCATCCCTACTGCCTCTGATCTGACGGACTCACTAAACACATGCTTCATTTGTAAATTATGTCTGAGTGTTGGAGCGTGCCCCTGGCTAAAAAACAAGAAAATGGTGCTGTCTGGTTTGCTTAATATAAGGAATTTGAAATGATTTATACTTTTACTTTTGATACTTAAGTATATTTAAAACCAAATACTTTTACTCAAGTAGGATTTCCCTGGGTGACTTTCACTTATATTTTAGTCATTTAGCAAACACTCTAAGTGCCTTGCTCAAGGGCACATTGACAGATTTTTCACCTAGTTGGCTCGGGGATTGGAACCAGCAACCTTTCGGTTAATGGCACAACGCTCTTAACCACTAAGCTACCTGCCGCCCCAGTCATTTTTATATTAAGACATCTTTACTTTTACTCAAGTATGACAATTGGGGACTTTTTCCACCAGACACTAGATATAATTTTTTTATTCCCTCTGGATGAAGTTACCACAAGCTAAATGCACTGTAACTGGTATATTCACGTGTGTTCTGCTGTGGAGTTCCAACTGTCATTTGTTTAATTGGGCACCACAAATGAGTGTGTGGTTGAATTGACAACTAGAGAAGCAAAGAAGTGAGAAGCTGTTCAGAAAATACCTCAAAGAAGTTAACGCTAAAGTGAGTAGCTAATTTGAGATGTTTTATTTATCTTAAAACTAGAATCAAGAACGTTAGCTAATTTAGCTAGCAGCCAGTATGGCCAGCTAGCTAGGCTTGATAGGGGATAAAAGCTAACTGTTAGCCTAGCTAGCAAAAACAAATTGTTTACCCCCTATCAAGCCTCAAGGTGACAGCTAACGTTTTAAAAACGTTTAGTCGTATGTTGTATTACTGGTTTATATAACTATATATATATATATAGCTAACTAACTCAGCTAGCTAACTAGCAACTTGCTTGTTTCCAGTTAGTTTTCTCATCATGAATGAAGCAGCTAATGTAGCTACCTTGTTGTATGGTTTATGTGAAATGACGATATTTTCTTGCAATATCGATATATTTTTTGGAGCAAAGACAGACTTATATTTGCATCTTTACAGTAAACATGTGTTGTGATTGGAGCTCTGGATCTGCTATGGTGCATATTTTAAACAGAAACAGCAGAGATGTGCTTTGCCTACTACCGAATGCGGGGCAAATGTTCAGATGTTATGCTCAGATATGTCACCTTCATGTGAAGAAGCACAAAGATGTTTTGGCACCTGAACAGGTAAAATCATTTGGGCACTGGACATTGATCAAGAGTCGGATTTAGCCCATTTTTGATCAGACATGCAAGGACGAATATTACATATCATGTAAGGATTTCTATTGAACTTATGATTTTTTTGAGAAATACAGAAACAGAAATGATCAGGTAATGACTACAGATATGATACAATTCTGAAAAGATGTGTATTTCTAAGTATAAAGGTTTAGATATGTCACAATGTTGACACATACTCTTTCTGGAGTTAGAATATTCTAGAAATATGTAGGCGGGTGCGTGTCTTGAACACCGCAGATATTCTGAGATTGGATGCATGTAGAAACTATCCTAACTCCGTATATGAAATGAAGGACATATCTGGAGCATGTCTACTCCTTATAGCTAATAAAATGCCAGATATCCGGAAACATATAGATAAACATAAATATATAGATAAATATAAATATATAGACAACATTAATATATAGACAACATATCCCCCGACCCTTTCGCCCAGTGGAGAGAGAGAGAAAAAAGAGAGCGAAAGAAAAAGAGAGAGTGAGTTGGCGAGAGAGAGAAAGAGAGAGTCAGAGAGAGAAAAAATATGTACTGAGAGAAAGCAAGGGAGAAAGAGAGAGGGAGAGATAGGGAGGGAGAGAGAGAACGAGAAAGAGAGAGAGAGAGAGAGAGAGAGGGAGGGAGGGAGGGAGATCACGAGAGAGAGAGGGGGAGAGAGAGGGAGAGAGACAGAGAGAGAGAGAGAGAGAGAGAGAGAGAGAGAGAGAAACAGAGAGAAACAAAGAGAACAGTGTCTTGAGTTAAACTAAGATTCTGGAAAGCGTCTTTTTTAATTGTCTCTCAGATGCTATAATGAGGGTGAGATCAGACAGTGTTTAGTATCCATCCATTCCTTACATTCGTTCCCTTCTCTCTTCATCGCTCAGCATTTCGCCAAAGGACTCTCTGCAGCTAATTTACCATCTCTAGTTATAATAGGAAATCATTAGGCCAAGTATCTCCCAATTGAAGAACCTGATTGGAGTTTCATGGTTGAC